>NW_017670383.1:538966-708588 GCF_001879085.1 Nicotiana attenuata | reverse complement strand
AACCGCAGAAGCGGAAGGCCTGGAGTGGATGGGAGCCGCAGAAGCGGCAAGCGGTCCGCAGAAGCGGGACCGCGGAAGCGAATAGGGTTCCGCTGAAGCGAAAATGCTGGCCAGTAGGCATGTCTTAAAATCGTGACTGGGAGTTCATTTCTCTCATTTTTCATGGCTTGGGGCGATTTTGGAGAGCTTCAAGGAGGGGATTTTCGTCGTCAATGTCAAGGTAAGTTATCCCCATCACTTTTGTGTTAAATATATCAATTATGCATGGTTTTAAGTATGAAGATTAGTGTAAATTTGGGGTTTTGGTTGAAAACCTAGGAAATTAGAAATCTTCGATTTTGATTACGATTTTGAGTATGGAATTAAGAGAAAATCATATATTTGAGTTTGTGAGTTCATGGGTAAACTTTATCTTCGAGAAATTTCGGATTTCGGGCACGTGGGCCCGAGGGCATTTTTGTCAACTTTTCGTTCGGGGTTAGGAATTGTTATAAATTGGGTTGTAAAGTATAATTTGAGTATGGGATCAAGCCTCAACATTTGTCCATTGACTACGGTTGGGTAAAGGCTTACATGAGATGCGAGCAGGAACTATGAATGTGAAAGCATTCGATGGGCCCCAAAGGGCCACGATCGGGGAAATAAACCTGTGTATGCAGATGGGACCAACATGGTTTGGAAGTTTGCAATCGAGAAAGAAAAGTGGTGGAGTAATAAGATTGAAAGCATACTGTTATGGACAGGGTATGAACTCGGTAACTGAAATTGGACTGCTACACCATCCCGGGCCTGTCGAGCTCCTGGCTAGCCTGGCAATTAGCATGATCTATTTTTAAAAAACGCATTTTGTTTTGAAATAATTGCTCGAATCATCGAGCAGTACTTGTTTAACATTTCCAGATTTATTTAATGTATTGCTATTTTACTATTTATTATTATCCTTTACATTTTTTTCTCAAAATTTTGACGAAACCGAGTTAGTCAACTTGGGAGATTCTGAAACAGTCAAAGAAACCCGCATAAGTATTCACTTGTCACCGTCAGAGAAAGAAGTGTATAGCCGTTTCCTAAAAGAATATGAAGATATCAGTGCATGGTCTTATGATGATTGTATACGGTGAAATCGGAAGGTCCAATTCCTCATCATCGAGGAACCTCAAAGGCTCATCTCTAAGGCTCGAGGCTACAAGGCTGCGGTCGAGTTTCCTCCCTCGAGATTCGTCAACGCACGACCTCGGGAAAATTATGACCCCGGCTATGGTAGAGATGGGGAGTTCCCAAGGCGTGCAGCTAGAGCAGACAGAGTCGGTCAGGCTAGTCTGAGCCCGCATCATGGCAGTATCTAGCTGTCCCACCTCCATATCTTTCTAATTAATACATTTGTACTACATTGGAACTTCTCCTACTATTTAAAGGGGATCCATGTCATTTTATACAACATCGACTGAGGTCGCTCCAACTATTCTATGCGAAATATATGATAACTCTCTCTCTTTTCTCTCTAACATACTCTCTCGATATTGTTGCTCTTATTTACTATCATCATACTTGTTCTTCATTTATTTCTTATCATTGGCTATAAAGAGCCTCCTTTAATTATATCACGACTGTTAGCCCTTCCCTCGGTTCGATTATAGCTTTACTTTAGCTCGCATTTCGTCCTCACATAGCATCAACTGCTTAACAACTAGCATATAAATAGATCACGTATTTTTAGAGTCCCATCACTAAATTTAATTTCTCACCAAGATCTTCTGTTTCAGGTTAAAATGTCTGATTCAGTAAACAAAAAAAAATCATGAGAACGCGCCAGGACCGGCTCCGGCGGACGGAATCTCATGTGACGCTCGACACGTCGAACTTCATGTCATTTTTTGAAATGTTGCAGGCACAACAGCTGACAATTGCTCAGCTGCAAAGTCGAATCGGGAGAGAAAATGATAGCAGCCAACGACAAGAAGGTCGAGACTTACAACTCCAGGGTCGACCAAATCCCGGGCGCGAGATCGAGTCCGTCTTACTGAAGAAGTTTGGGGAAACACTCTCGAAGGGGGCCATGATACAGGAGGAATGCGATCGATTGATCAACCGATGACAGAATCCTCAGGGACTCATTAACAAAACCGGATTCGATGGAAACACGGGGACGACGGAGGCACCTCGCTTATCGGAATACAACTTCAACATCGACGTATCGGACATCGTGTTCGCCATCAATAAAATCAGGGATGCCAGGTGGCCCAGGCCTGTACAATCGGATCCTTTGCAAAGGCACACGGTCACGGGATTGAGGATTGCCACCGCCCTCGCTCGCGCCAACTCTTTCGAGAGGACAAAACCCCTAGCGCGGATCTCCTCGAGAATCTTTCTTCAAGACTTGCAACATGCATATTTTTTCATCCTCTCCTCCTCGAATTCGGGCATCAATGATCTCAGCCCTGACCTTCGAGTCCAACTCCGCTTAGCTCATGATGATGCTTTGGTTGAGCTGCAACGTGTCATCCACGTGATCTTGGCATTGATGCCCCACGGGAACCCGCTGGTAATCTCTTTCCTTGTAAATACATTTCAAATTAAACGTGTACTCGCGGTCAACATTATCGGGTCGAGGGTAATCGAGCAGCTCATAATGCTTAACCAAATCGCACCCGCCTCTTGAGTCCTCTACGGATTCAACATGGCAAACGAAAAGACGAAAGGGGACGTCACCCGCCCCCTATCAACATGGCAGGCGCAACCCGAAATACCAAGTTTCATATCATCAAGGCAGACTTAAGGTATGATGCCTTGCTCGGAAGGTCATGGATACACTCCATGAGAACAGTACCTTCCACCCTCCATCAAGTGATGAAATTTCCGACAAAAGAGGGGATTAAAACCATCTACAGGGAGCAGCATGCGGAAAGGGAAATGTTCGCAGTGCACGATGTTCGCAGTGCACATACCATCCATACGATCTTATAAGGTATTGGCACCCTGCAGGAACCCCCAGCCAGGAAAGCAAAAACATTCCTCAACAGGGAAAGGCCAACCCGAGGCCCTGTCTCGGCTCCACTACGACGCGCTGGTAACTTCTTTTCTTGTAAACATATTTTGAATCAGACGTATGCTTGTGGATCCAGGTAGCTGGGCCAATATTATCAAGTCGAACGTGACAAAGCAACTCGGACTGTCTAACCAAATTATGCCCACCTATCGAAGTCCCGAACGGACCCAACTGGGCGAACAAAACAACGAAAGTGGAAACCGCCATACAAGTCAATATGGCCGGCACGGCCCCAAACACCAATATCTCCACCCTTGAAGGAGCCAAAGGGTTTTCAAACGATAAAATAGCGATAGCAAGCTATACTCTCGGCTTCTCCCGACTAAACAAAGCAGGGGACCGTACCGCGTCCTCATCACGTGCGGCTGAAACACATCAGGGCTCGAAACATCGCCGGCACATTCCACGCCAAGGTATGACCGCCTCCTTTCACTCTCAATTACATTCTACACTGACCTGAGTACAGGTATCCAGTCGGAACGGCCAAAGCACTCTCCAACTAGAAAGCGTTAGGTTTCAAAAGCATGCATTGCACTCTTTTCCTTCGACTGCGTTTTTATCCTAAAAGGGTTTTACCGGCAAGGTTACATCTACATGCTACCTAAAAAGGACTCAATAAGTATTCAAGGCTTCTTTTGCAAACAACCTCGAATACTGGGGGGCATCCCCCGGAAGGTCACCTACTCGGAGAAACCAAGATACGCCGAACAGGGTCTCGACGGGAAAAACAATGTACCGAGCCCTCAACAGCAAAGACATGTATGCTCAAGCAATCGAACAATAATTTCAAAAAAGCATTTCACGCTTCAAAAGTGACTCGGTATTTTTGCAAAAACGGCTCCTCTATCAAAAACACCCTGAATATTCGGGGACTGGCGTAAAAATCGCAAAATTGCACGACCTCTGGGTCGGAACTCCTAACTCGTATGACCTCAATGAGGCGATATCTAGATCACAAAACAAGCTCCAAAGCCAAAATGTCCCTAACACTCAGAGACCGTCAAAAAACTCAAAGCTACGCGACCTCCGGGTCGGAAACTCCGAAATCATAAATCCTCAATCAGGAAACACCAAGTTTGCAAGTGATGGCTCCCGAGCCAAGAAATACTCGGTAGCTCGAGGACTGCCGTCAATCGCGATCTCCATCGTAATGGCTCTCGAGCCGAGAAATCCACGATAGCTCGGGCACCACCGTCAATCACCATCTCCATCATAACGGCTCCCAAGCCGAGAAATCCTCAATAGCTCGGGGACTGCCGTCAATCGCCATCTCCATCGTAAAAGCTCCCGTCCCAAGAAATCTTCGATAACTCGGGGACTGCCTTCAATCGCCATCTCCATCGCAATGGATCACGAGCTAAGAAATCCTCGATAACTCGGGGATTGTTGCCAATCACCATTCAGTAAAAAACCCGAGGCCATAAGACCCTGAGCGGGCAAACTCGGTCTCGTAAGACCTATAAAAGGCAACAACATAAACTGTAAGACCTTAAGCAAGGCATGAATCATACTTGTACCAAGTATGAATAAAATTGTAAGACCTTAAGCAAGGCATGAATCATACTTGTACCAAGCATCAACAAAACTGTAAGACCTCAAAGGCATGAAAATTCTGTAAGACCTTACTACAAGCATAAACTCGATCCCGAAGTTTAGGCTATATATCGAACTTGCAAGATCCCTGAAAAGGCATACCCTCGATATAGACACCTAAACTACTACACTTGGGACCAAAAATGGCTCCGGCCAAGCACAAATGACCACGGTCATACGGCTGTAACTGCCAAACTAACGCGACTCAGGGATGCCCGACCGTCGCTACAAAATCATAGGCCATTACTTCAAATCTACTTCGAAAAGAACCGGTTAAACATGCTACCCTCGACATAGGCAAAAGAGCTTCGACCACGTCAGCTCCACATCATTGGCTTCGAGATACTTAGCCTCCGAGCCAAACCTCACGAGGTGCTCGATCATCACCACGAAATGACTTGAAATCGAGGTTCGTCCCGAACCAACGAGGGGTCAGACAAAAATTACTTCAAAAAGTCCTTAACGAGGGGAAAACAAAGCCAATAAAAGGTCGCTTCAACCCAAAGCGTAAAAGCCATTGTTGCCAGCTTACAATAAAAGGTCGCTTCGACCGAAGTGTAAGAGCCACTGTCGCCAGCTTACAATAAAAGGTCGCTTTGACCCAAAGCGTAAGAGCCATTGTCGCCAGCTTACAATAAAAGGTCGCTTCGACCTAAAGCTTAAGAGCCATTGTCGCCAGCCTAATGAGCCTCAGGGCCACACATATAAATGGTCGCTTCGACCCAAGGCGTAAGAGCCATTGTCGCCAGCATACATTAAAAGGCCGCATCAACCCAAAGCGTAAGAGCCATTGTCGCCAGCATACATTAAAAGGCCGCATCGGCCCAAAGCGTAAGAGCCATTGTCGCCAGCCTAATGAGCCTCAGGGCCACGCACATAAAAGATCGCTCCGATCAAAGGCATAAGAGCCATTATCGCCAGCCCATGCAAACATAAAAGCTTGAGGGCCAAATAAGCACGGGTCGAAACCCGACTCGGAGACTAAACCAAAAACAGTTTAGCAAAAGCATAAGAGCTCGTACGCCAGCTTATTCTAAAGGTCGCATCGACCGAGCGCGTAAAAGCCCCCGGGCCAGCCTAATGAGCCCCAGGGCCATATCACGAATCTATGAATTTCCACCAACTCAAAGACCAATTCATCTGGTTCAAATCAAGCCATAAAGAATTGCAGGAGAAACAAAACCGCGAGGTCTCCCCTTTATACATACATGCAAAAAAAATACAAGCTCCATTTACAACATACTCTAAAAATACCACGTATAGAATCAGAAAAGAAAATCTATGCCCCCTTTTGGGTCTATGGCCCGACGGCCCCATCCTCGCCATCCTCGGCATCGGATAGACAAAATTTAGCATCATACTCTTTCGCCTTCGCCTGCCTGATCTCTTCCGAAAGATCGAAGTCTCTAGCATGAATCTCCTCGAGGGTTTCCCTCCGAGATCTGCACCTCGCGTACTCTTTATTACTGCTCTCCCGGTCGAGGGCCTTCCTCAACTCAGCTCGAGCATCAACAACGCCCTTCAAATAGGCCACCACTTTCCGGTCAGCTTAGCGCGGCATGTTACAACCTCAGCCCGGGCATTCACAACCTCGGCCTTCGCCTCCAAAGCTCGGACTCAGGCCTTGTGATCATATTCACTCAGACAAAATCATTTACAGGAAGCATTCCGGATTTGCACCTCGAGGGGAGAATCCTTAGCCAAAGCACCCTCCTTGTTCGCAACTTGGGCATCTACCTGAACCTTCAACTCGCTAATCTCACGTTTGACCTGGCCAACTTTGCCCCAAAAGTCGTTCTGGCTCCTCCGTTTTTCTCTTCGACAAAAATATCAAAGTATTGATCTCCGAAAATGGAAGGGGGAGCACATATCAACACGAATTACAGGAATACCTATCTTTCGAGACGACCTTCGAAGTTCCGACTTCGATCCGCCCCGCCCAGCAAGTATACCAGCTCACCCTACTTTTTTGCACAAAGGAGCCTAAGGGATTTCTCCTTATCCAAAGCTTTCCGCGGCGTGGCTTCACGACGAAGCAACTCGGACTGGAGCTTGTCAAAAATCCTACGAAGGAAAAAGCTCGACAGGAAAGTAAAAATTGCAAAATCAAAACGGACGGCAAATCGCCTTTAAATAAAGCCGCTGAGCTTCTTCGAAGATCGAGCGCACAAATGCCAGCCTGGCTCCCTCAGCTCCAAAAGAACTGACCCCGGTTGGGGCAAGATCGCTCGGTGCATATGATCCCGGGTTCCGAGTATCCCTCGAAATACCTCCAACGGAAAAAGAGGATGACATCAGAGGAGAAACCGCCCTTCCAAAGCCAGAAATCACAAGCGTGACGGGCTCAACCGATACTCCCACTTCGGGCCACTGGTCCAGGTTCACCTCGCTTTGAGCACTGTCACCCAGCAAAGGTATCTCTTACTTATTGTTATCATCCTTTAATCCAGAATCTAGCAACCCTTCTCCCTCCCTAAAGGGACACGGCCTCGCCTTAGAAGGCTCCCCGATGCCTGCAATAGTAGGGTTAGCACGCAGGAAAAGGAAGTGCTTTTCCAACTGAAAGAGGGGAAGGGAACAAATTGCGCGGCACGCACCATGATGTTTTGGCCACCCAACTATCCTTTGACAAAATTCGCCACTTACACTCATTATAAGTCGAGCAAGTCGCCAGATTCCAAGCCCAGTCTGTCAGGTCGGGAACCTCACACGGCGTCCATGAAATTGCTGCAGAAAAGGAAAGTAAGGCGCATCTACAGAGCCTATTTTTGCAACAAGCAAAACCACGAAGGTTCGAATATAACACTTACGCACAAAATTCCACTCCTCAGGGAATGGCATAAGCTCCACAGGAATAATATCGATAGTCTATATTCGGACGGATCGGCCCATCCACTCTCGACCTTCGTCTTCCTCATCATCAACACTATCCATCAGAAAAGAATATAGGCTCCAAGAAACCATTGGCATCATCGTCAGCCTCGAGATGGTACCCGATCATGGGGACCTCTCCAAAGGGCCATTGATATCATTTCAAGACTCGTATGGGCCTGAGGTACCATCTAAATCAGGGTAAACCCTCATTCAGAATCTGTCTACAATGCCTTCAAGGCTATCTACATCAAGTTCAAAACAAATCTCCAAATGGCCCGAGTCATAGGTGTGATATCATTAATATGATATCGTCATAGGAAGTCCAAAGAAATGGATGTCAAAATTGTTTCTTATTGTTCCTGTCCAAGAAATGCGGGGACTATCTGTATACGACAAAATCGGAAGGTCCAATTCCTCATCATCGAGGCACCTCAGAGGATCATCTCGAAGGCTCGAGGCTACAAGGCTACGGTCGAGTTTCCTCCCTCGAGGTTCGTCGATGCTCGACCTCGGGACAATGATGACCCCGACTATGGTAGAGATGGGGAATTCCCAAGGCGTGCAGCTAGAGCAGACAGAGTCCGTCAGGCTAGTCTGATCCCGCATCATGGCAGTATCTAGTTGTCCTATCTCCATATCTTTGTAATTAATACATTTGTACTACATTGGGACTTCTCCTACTATATAAAGGGGATCCCTGTCATTTTATACATCATCGACTGAGGTTGCTCCAACTATTCTATACGCAATATATGATAACTCTCTCTCTCTTTTCTCTCTAACACACTCTCTCGATATTGTTGCTCTTATTTACTATCTTCATACTTGTTCTTCATTTATTGCTTATCATTGGCCATAAAGAGCCTCCTTTAATTATATCATAGCTGTTAGCCCTTCCCCAACTGCCCCTAATAGCTCGAGCCTGAGCCCGGGAATCGACCTCGAGGCCCCAAACCAACCAACTCGAGGCCCTGAACAGCTAACTCATCGGTTTGATTATAGCTCTATTTTAGCTCGCATTTCGTCCTTAAACTTCATACACATAGCATCAACTTCTTAACAACTAGCATAAAAATAGATCACGTATTTTTAGAGTCCCATCAACAAATTTTATTGTTATTACCATTTCACGGTAAGCAATGATACGATCGGGTTGAGCACATCTGTCGTAGCTCATAAACTACCTACCAACCCAATGTGTCCGCCTGTAAAACAAAAACTCAGAAAGTTCTATGAGTCTGAAAATCAAAGAGGAAGTCACCAAGTAGATCAAAGCTAACGTTCTCAGAGTGGTCGAATATCCTACTTGGTTGGCCACCATCATGCTAGTTCCAAAGAAGGATGGGAAGGTTGGAGTATGTGCCGACTATCGAGATTTAAACATACAAAGTCCTAAAGATGATTTCCCGTTACTCAATATACACATACTGATCGACAACTGTGCCAAGCATGAACTCCAATCCTTTGTTGATTGCTTTGCGGAATACCATCAGATCTGGATAGATGAGGAAGATGCCATGAAACCAGCCTTTTCACTTCATGGGGGATGTATTGTCATAAAATGATGCCGTTTGGCCTGAAGAATGCTGGAGCCACTTACATAAGAGCCATGACGACTATTTTTCGTGACATGATTCACAAAGAAATAGAGGTGTACGTGGATTAGGTCATCATCAAATCCAGGAGAAGCGCAGATCATATAGCAGGTTTAAGGAAATTCTTTAATCGACTTTGAAGGTACAATCTGAAACTGAATCCTGCAAAGTGTGCTTTCGGAGTCCCTGCTGGAAAATTGTTAGGTTTCATCGTCAGTCACCGAGGGATTGAGTTGGACCCTTCAAAAGTCAAAGCTATCCAAGATTTTCCACCTCTGAAGAGCAAGAAAGATATGATGAGCTTCTTGCGACATCTCAATTACATCAGCCAATTCATAGCACAATTGACCGCGATCTGTGAGGCAATTTTCAAAATGCTGAAGAAAGATGCTGCAACAAGATGGACTGAAGAATGTCAAAAAGCCTTTGACAGAATCAAGGAGTACCTATCCACACCACTAGTCTTGGTCCCGCCAGAACCTGGTAGACCTCTGCTACTCTATTTATCCGTACTAGATGAAGCTTTCGGTTGTGTCTTGGGACAACACGACGAGACAGGAAGAAAGGAACATGCCATATACTATCTGAGTAAAAAGTTCACACCCTATGAGGCACGGTATTTCTTGCTGGAACACACCTGCTGTGCCCTGACGTGGATAGCTTAGAAATTGAGGCACTACTTCGGTACCTATACTGCCTATCTCATATCAAGGATGGATCCCTTGAAGTACATCTTCTAGAAAGCTACGCCTACAAGGAAACTAGCAAAATGGCAGATATTGCTGAGTGAATTTGATAACGTATATATGACTCAGAAGGCGGTCAAGGGACATGCTTTAGCAGATCATCTCGCAGAAAATCCTGTAGGAGGAGAATACGAACCACTTAAATTTTTTTTTTCCAGATGAAGAAGTATCATTTGTAGGAGAAGATATCACCGAAACCTACAACGATTGAAGAATGTTCTTTGATGGGGCTGCATGTTTACCATGAAAATGGTAATGACAATTAAATTAGTTGATGGGACTCTAAAAATACGTGATCTATTTTTATGCTAGTTATGGAGCAGTTGATGCTAAGTGAGTAAAGTTTAGGGGTGAGACGCGAGCTAAAATAAAGCAGTAATCAAACTGGGGATAGCCTTTCAGGGCCTCGAGCTGGTCGATTTTGGGCCTCCAGGTCGGGTCCTGAGCTTGGGCTCGAGCTATCAGGGAGAATCGGGGAAGGGATAACAGATACAATAATATTAAAGGGGGCTCTTTATGGCCAATGATGAGCAATAAATAGGAAATAAATGTAGAGCAAATATGAAGATAATAAAATGGAGCAACAGTATCATGAGAGTGTGTTAGAGAGAAAAGAGAGAGAGTACATCATATATTTCATGTAGAGTCTTTGGAGAAACATCCGTCCTCTACAAAATAATCAGAATCCCTTTTATATAGAAGGGGGGAAGCTTATATGGTAAGGCATATATCAGCTGTAAAGGTATGGAGATGGGACGGCTGGAAATGACGCCCCGAGTAGGATTCAGACTTGCCTGGCTAGGCTTTGGTAGACTTAGCTGCGACATACTCAGCCGCGTCTTGGAAACTCCCATTTTTACTTTAGCCCCAAGTGACATCCTCTTAAGGCCGGGTGTCGACGGGCTCCAAGAGAGAAGACTCAAGCGCATCTTTGCAGCTTCAAGGCTTCGAGGCAATCTTCCGAAATGCTTTAATGACGGGAAATCGGGCCCTCCAATTTTTCCGTATACAGATAGTCTCTGCGTTTCCTAGCTCGAAGCGATAGGAAATGAATTTGACGACCAAGTCTTTGAGTTCCCTACACCGATATCATATCGGTGATGCAACCTATGACGTGAGCCTTTGTGACAACCGGAAAATCCCTTGGACTTGTCTTTTCGACGCCATTCAATGCACTGTCGATTCTCGCTCTTCAAAGTGGCAGCACCGTCGTCAATTCGGTTTTCAAGAAAGCATCGATTGCGCTTGTCGATCCGTCTTCCAAAGGCAACGAAGACCGTGTGTTCATTCCCTATAAATGGGTGCATTGTGATGCTATTTCTTCAGCTAAGTGTATTCTTCCCTTCATTCATCCGTTCCCCTTTACTTATCTTTTTACCATCTTCTTTTGTTGTTAACTGCCATGTTTGGGGTTCCTGGCCCTAAGGCTGTATGGTAGCATTCTTATCAGCTGCGTAGTGGCCTCTTGCCCGAGCTTCTTCATGCCGAACGAGATTATACTGTCTCGATGCTGCTGCTGTTGTTGACTCGAGATGATGATACATGAGGGGCCGTCTTCTTACAACTTTAGAAAGTCATCTGAACTATACACCGCTACTCACGAGGGGGCTCGGACTATACACCGCTACTCACCTTCATCCCCCGGCCTGGCTTAGTGTTCCGACCCTGGCTGGTAGCTTGCACGGCTCAATGTCCCAAGAAGTGGATTAAAAATAGCCGTGTAAGCGAGGTCAACGCCCGCCAAGTCCATTGTTGGTCCGAAGCTCTCTTGGCCGATGAGGGTCCTCGACCTTTGGCGGGCTATGGCATTTTTTCATTCCTTTCTGCTCCTCCCACTTTCTTCTTCGTCTTCTCCTCTGAAGTGCTTCTTTGAAGTGCTACTTTGAGGAACCGGGGCGAGTTTGTTGGGGGCGTCCATCCAAGGAAATAGCGCTCAAAGACGCTTCCACTGTAGGTGTACCTTTGAGGGTAAAGTAGGTTTTAGGCTTTTACTTCATGCATTCCCTTTTGCTTTTTTGCTTCTGTGTAGGGACCTTTTGTAAGCCTTTGTAATCATATGTAAGGACCCCTCGAGGGCTGTTGTAAGCAAATTTCCATAAATATAAAGAAACTTTTTGACTTCTGTCTTTGATGTTTGCCATATTCCTTTTAATTTTGTGGGGATCCTGAATGTATGCCTCTGCTGATGATTATCGACATCTAGCTCGAACGCGAGTATTTTTCTCGGCTTTGTTTGATAGAAATGGCTCCTTTCTGAGCCCACTGTTGTTCCTCAGACCAAGCTTGAAGTGGTCCGATAGGCCTGGGCCATCGGGACCCTCTAATCACATGGAGATAGCACTTTGAGACTTGAAGTTTTTTGAGAGCAGTGTCTGAGTGAGGGTCGGCTTCGGATACCTCGAGATTTGCTTTGAACTTGGCGTGGATGACATTTTAAGTGGTTGTTGATAGATCCTAGATGATGGGTTTCCCGGATTTAGGCGGTGTCCTGAGGTCGAGCCTCTATGGGCGGAGCTCGAAGTGCCTGTTCCTCCACTTGGTGGGAACCCTTCGAGTTCGGCTATTATCTCGAACCCCGTAACGGTGCTGGAGGTTTTCTGGAGCCTAACTTCTTTTTTGTTGGAGGTCCTCGAGGTCGGGCATTACCTCGAGACTAGAGATGGAGTTGTTTGCTTCTTAAAGCCTAACTTCTCTTTGATGGAGGTCCTCGAGGTTGAGTACTGCCTCGGGACTGGCATTCGAAGTCATTGGTCTCCCGGGGCATATCTCGGGCAGGCGGGCCATTGCTGTTTCCACGTGTATATGGGGTTGCTTCCGCTTCTTGGGAGATCCCACCTTTTTTTAGATGTCTATCTTCTCATTTCTGCCTTGAGTCCTTCATTACCGTAGCATCAGAGTGTTTGCGTAGGTTCCTGCTTTTTCCCTTTCAGTATTGCCGTAGTCATGACTGCTACTTTGGAGTCTGCATGTCAGAGAGGGGAGAGTTCCGCTCCTAGTGCTCAGGATCCGTGGGAGTTTATCTTGAAGACTATATCTTTGATAGGAGAGGAGCACCTTGAGTTGTGAGGAGAGACTACGGATGGGGAGAGGAGGTAGCGCTACAGGTGCTTTCCGCGGATGAGGGTATCGCTGACCTTACCAATGGATTCCTGAATGTATATACGTATCCCTTCACACCGGGACCTCTTGACAAGGTCGTGCTCGACTTTTGTATGAAGTATCGGGTTACCTTGGCCCAGGTACACCCGTAATTTTGACAAACAGTGTTGATGATGAGGTTTTTTGCGAAGAAGGTGGGGATTGAATTCACGCTCAGCCATCTCGTCAGGCTGTACCGGCCCTTTCACCATCGAGGTTTGCTAACCTTGCGGTGTTGTTCGTCTACGCCTTTTGTTGTTGATGATGATGAAGGCAAAGATCTGGATTGGGCTAGTCGGTTCGTCCGGGTCCGGACGACTGACGTTGTCCCCGTGGAGTTTATGCCATTCCCTGAAAAATGGAACTATATGCGTGAGCGGAGCGTCCTGTGCTTTCACAGATTTGTTCATGTCGAAAGTTAGTCTCGTAATTGTGTTTCCTTTTATTCTACAGCAATTTCATGGGTGCCGGGCGAAGTTCCTGATCTGCCTGGTTGGGTCCGGAAGCTGGCTACTCACTCGACTTGCGACAAGCGTAGGTGGCGAGCGGCATCTCAGGGCAGATGGGAAGCTAAACGTCATGGTGCATGTGTATATTGCTTTTCCCTTGTCCCTTGTTTATTTGTAGAGACATTCTCCCATTTTTATGTATTAATCTTACTGCTGCAGGTATCGGAGAGCCTCCAAGGCGAGGCTGTGCCCCTCCGGAGAGGAGGAGGGGTTGTCGGTTTTCGAACCGAAGGATGTCAATAGTAAGCTAGAAATGTACTTGCAGGGAGATGGCGCTTGTGGCAAGGTAGAACGGGGCCGGGCCTCCGAGAAGGAAATATCGCCCAGGTTTGTCGCGCCCGAGGTTTCTGGTTCTGGGAAGATAGCTCCTCAGAGCGATCATGTTTCGACCGGGGTCGATTCTTCCGGGGCAGAGAGGGCCAGATCTGCAGATATGTGCTCGGCCTTCGAGGAAGTCTTCCGACTTCACTTTGAGGTGATCTTTGTCATAGGCCCCCTGAATCCGCATCTTCCCTTTCTTACCGGGTTTTTCATTTTGCAGGCCTTTGACGGGCTTAGGTCCGAGCTGCTCCATCATGGAGCTAGGCTCCGGAAAGCTCTGCATGAGGGCAGATCCCTTAGGCTCCTTTGCGAGGAGAAGAAAGCCGAGTTGGCGTACTACGATGCGAGGTGTATCGGGGCTTGAATTACGAGAGCTATTTGATGGAGCAGGTAACTTCCCGTCCTGGTTGAGTATGCATTTTGCTTTTTAACTTCTAAGGTTAACTCTCCGCCTACCTCAGCTGCAGAAAAAGATGGAGGCCTTGGAGCATCTTAGGGGCGAGGCCGATCGAATCAGGAATGACTGTAGCGAGCTGAGAGCTCGGGTGCAGGTCCAAGCCTTAGAGGAGAAAGATGCATCGGCTAGACTTTCAGCCCTTAGGTCCAACTCCGCTTAGCTCATGGCAACGCTTCAGTTCAGGCGGATATGATCACGAAGCTTGAATCCGAACTCTCGAGGGTTAGGGCTCAGATTGTTGATGCTCGGACCGAAGCGGTATTGAACCGTACTAAGGCCGATCAGGAGATCACGATTCATGTGAAGGATGCTACAGATGCCTAAGCCGATTTGAAGAGGGTCCTTCGTGGAGAGAAGATCGAAGAATATGCTCGTATCAAATTTCAGAGAAAGGTTCTCGAGGAGATCAGTGTCAGGGGTTTTGTTCTCTCGGGAGAGTTGGGGCGAGCGAGGGCGAATGAGCGCGATGCTTGGTTACTCCTGTCCGATGCCAAGGATAGTGAAGTTGAGGCCAATAGGCCGTAGCTCTCGGGGGTGGGGCGTAGAACTCGCCATCCCGTATGTAGTACCCTTTTAGAGTATGTTTGTAGATGGAGAATGTATTTTCCGCGTATGTACCTAAAAAGAAAAACCTTTTAAGACTTTTTTGTTCTTCTGTTCCCCCTTTTGTTTCGCTTATGGCCAGGTGGACTGGTTTCAGAGTCGGTGAGAAGTATCAGATCCGTGATACGGCCCTGGGGCTCATTAAACAGGCCCGGGGGCTCTTACGGGCCTGGTCGGTGCGACCTTTGGAGTAAGCAGGCATTTAAGCACTTACGCTTTTGTTCAATTATTTTGGGTAGAGTCTCCGAGTCGAGTTTCAACTCAAGCTCATATATCCCTCAAGCTTTTTATGTTTGCATGGGCCTATGGCCTTTACGTTTTAACTCTCTTGGATCCAGTCTCCGAGTCGGGTTATGACTCAAGTCAATCGACCCTCAAGTTTTACGTTTGTATTTGGCGGGCGACAATGGCTCTTACGGCTTCGATCGAAGCGATCTTTCATGTAAGCTGGCGACAATGGCTCTTACGCTTCGCCCTTAGGCATGTGTGTGGCCCTGAGTCTCGTTAGGCTGGCGACAATGGCTCTTACGCTTCGCCCTTAGGTGTATGCCCTGAGGCTCGTTAGGCTAGCGACAATGGCTCTTGCACTTTTCCCTTAGGCATATGTAGGCTTTATTTTCCTCTCGTTAAGGACTTTTGCAATGATTTTGCCTGACTTGTCGTCGGTTCGGGAAGAACCTCGATTTCCAGTCATTAGCTGCGATGTTCGAGCACCTCGAAAGGTTTGGCTCGTAGGTTGAGTAGCTCGAAGCCTTATGATTTGGAGCTGACATGGTCGAAGCTCTTTTGCCTGTTGAGGGTAGCCTGTTTAACCGGTTCTTTTCGAAGTAGATTTGAAGTAATGGCCTATGATTTTGTAGCGACGGTCGGGCATCCCCGAGTCGCGTTAGTTTGGCTGGTGCAGCCGTATGACTGTAGTTATTTATGTTTGGCCGGAGCCATTTTTTTTCCGAGTATAGTAGTTTAGGCGTCTATATCGAGGGTTTGCCTTTTTAGGGGTCTTACAAATTCGATATATAGCCTGAACTTCGAGATTGATGTTATGCCTGTAATAAGGTCTTACAAAACTTTCATGCCTTTTGAGGTCTTACAGTTTGTGTCGTTGCTTTGTGTATGTTTTACAAGATCGAGTCTGCGCGCTCAAGGTCTTACGGCCTCGGGTTTTTTGCTGAATGGCGATTGGTGATAGTCTCTTAGTCATCGAGTTCGTTTTGGCTCAAGAACCGTTACTCGTGAGCTCGGGATTGCCTCATTCAGGGCTTACGACTTTGGAGATTTCGACCCTGGGGTCGTGCGAATGTGGAGCTCTTTGGCGCCAGTCTCCGAGTATTCGGGATGCTTTCTTTTTGGAGATAGTTAATGATCATCATGCTGCCTCATTGAGGGCATATTTAGACTGGAGTTTCGACCTTGAGGTCATACGGGTGTCGTATTATCGACGCCAGTCTCCGAGTATTCGGGATGTTTTCTGATGGAGAAATCGTTCTGGCAAAAATGCTGGGTTTTTCTTGGAGCATGAGTCATGTTGGCAAAAAACATTCTTTTGATTATTTGACAGTAGTACATGTGCCTCCGCCATCAGGGGATCGGTTGTGCGGACACGGTTCATTCGACCGCTTGGCCCAGTACATCATTTTCCCATTGGGACCTTGTTTGGCATTTCTTGGTTCTTATGAGCGGATGATCTTCCGAAAGGATGTCCTTCGGCGTTCCTGATTGATAGCAAAAAGAAGCCTTGAAGACTTGTTGGTTTCCCCTTAAGCAGCATAAAGGTGTTGCCTCGTTAAAAACCTTGCCGGCAAAACCCTCTTCGGGAGAAAAGCTCGGTCGAAGGAAAAGAGTGAAACGGATGCTTCTGAAACCTTAAGGGGTCTTCTGGCCGGGTATGCGCTTATGACCGCTTTGATCGAGTGCCTGTACAAAGGATTAGTATAAAATATAAACTGAAAAAGGGGGATGGTTATACCTTATTGTGGGATGCATTTGGTGACGTTCCAAGGTCTGGCATGCCTCTGTTGTTTGTGGTGAGGACTCGGTACGGTCCTCCGCTTTGTTCAATCGGGCTTAGCCGAAGATGCAGTTTGATTATCATTGGGCTCTCTCGAGAGTGGAGATATTAGCTCCGGTGTCACGTCGTGCACCGCAAACATTTCCCTTGCCGCGTGCTGTTCCCCGTGGACGGTTCTAATTCCGTCTTTCGTTGGGAGTTTCATCATCTGGTAGAGGGTGAATGGTACCGCTCTCATGCAGTGTATCCACGATCGTCCGAACAAGGCGTTGTACCTCATGTCTCCTTCGATGACATGGAATTTGACGTTTTGGGTCGTGCCGGCCATGCTGACCGGGAGAGTGATCTCTCCTTTTGTTGTCTCGCTTGCCATGTTGAATCCGTTGAGGACTCGAGGGGCGGAAACGATTTGCTCTAGCAGTCCGAGCTGCTCTATTACCTTCGACCTGATAATGTTGTCTGAGCTACCTAGATCCACGAATACACGTTTTATTTGAAACGTATTTACGAGGAAAGAGATTACCAGTGCGTCGTTATGAGGTTGGGACAGGTTTTCGGCGTCCTCCTCGCTGAATGTGAGGGCATCTTCGGGTATGTATCCCCGGGTTAGCTTTTCTCTAGTGATGGATATTTTCGTCCTTCTCATCACGGGTTCCTGAGGAGCATTGACGCCCCCTAATATCATGTGGATAACATATCGTGGCTCGTTTTCTTCATTCTTCTTGGCCGCCTCTCTTTGTCGGAACTAGTTTTTGGCTCGGTCACTCAAGAATTCTCTGAGATGACCTCTGCTGAGTAACCTTGCCACCTCCTCTAGTAGCTGGTGACAATCCTTGATCCTGTGGCCATGCGTGTAATGGAATTCGCATACCAGGTTATGATTCCTTTGGGAAGGATCCCATTGTACAGGCCTGGTCCATCTGGTATCCTTGATTTTGCCTATTGCGAACACAATGTCTGAAACATCAACGTTGAAGTTGTATTCTGATAGGCGTGGTGCCCTTGTTGGCCCCATGCTTCCGTCGAATCTGGCTCTATGATGAACCCTCGGGAATTCTGCCCTCGGTTGATCGATCGGTCGCTACGAGGCGGGTTACGTCTCGGGGCGGTCTCTGTCTTCGGTATATGGCTGATACCTTTCTTTGTTTGGCTTCGACTCCTTTGCTACGAGCCTGTTCGGGTATACTGAGCACGAAGGGGCTCCTAATAAATCGTCCTCGACCCTAATCTTTTACTGGTATCGGTTTTGGACATCCGACCAGGTTACGACAGGATACTCGATCAGATTTTCTTTCAGCTGCCGCGAGGCCACTGATCTCCGCTCGTTTAGGCCTTGAGTGAAGGTCTGTACCGCCCAGTCACCGGAGACCGGGGGTAGTTCCATTCGTTCCGTTTGAAAGCGCAACACAAACTCTCGCAGCATTTTGTTCTCCCTTTGCCTGATCTTGAATACGTCATATTTCCTCGTTGCTACATTAATGGCACCGGCGTGTGCCTTTATGAAGGAGTCCGCCAGCACAGCGAATGAGTCTATGAAGTTGGGAGCTAGATTATGGTACCACATCATGGCCCCTTTCAAGAGCATTTCCCCAAACTTTTTCAGTAAGATGGACTCGATCTCGTTGTCTTTTATGTCGTTGCCCTTTACTGCACATGTGTAGGCGGTAACGTGCTCATTCGGTTCTGAGGTCCCGTTGTATTTCGGGAGTTCTGGCATTCTAAACTTTTTTGGGATGGGTTTCGGAGCAGCTTCCTCTAGGAACGGCCGCTGCACGAACTTCCTCGAATCTACGCCTTTCAGGACCGGGGGCGCGCTCGGGATTTGGTTGACCTTGTAGTTGTAAGTTTCGACCTTCTTGTTGTTGGCAGCTATCATCTTCTCGCCCAACTCGATCCTTCTAGTAAAATCCTCGAGCATTTTTACGATAGCAGGGTCGGCTATCAAACCATTATTGCTCAGTCTCTCTGGTACCTGTTCGGCTGACGGAGTTGTCCCTGGTGCTACGGTGCTGGGAGTTTTCGGGTGGCTTTGCAGCTGAGCGATAGCCAGTTGTTGTGCCTACAACATTTCAAAAATAACATGAAGGCTAACTTCCCGTTCTTCCCGAGCTGGGGTTTTTCGGGTTTCCTGTTGGTCGTCTTGCTGCACGCTTCTGTCGGTGTGTGAGGTTTCGTCGACCTACTGTGCGTCTTGCGAACCCGCGTCCGCTGGAATCGGTCCATGTGCGTTATCGGGGTTTAGTGGTGGTGCACCGAAGATTGGAACTTCTACACCGTTCTCTCCGTGGTTTTCGAGGTTGTTGTTCTCAACCCTGTTCACTAAGCCAGACATTTTGACCTGAAATCGAAGATCTTGGACAAGAAGAAGTGTGAAAGATAACTTGCGTTGTGTAACAAAACTAGCAAGAACATAATCACTAATATTTTTAGCCCCACGGTGGGCACCAAAATGTTTACTGTGAAAATGTTAATGAAAATTAAATTTGTTGATAGGACTGTAAAAATACGTGATCTATTTTTATGCTAGTTATGGAGCAGTTGATGCTAAGTGAGTAAAGTTTAGGGGTGAGACGCGAGCTACAGTAATCGAACTGGGAGATAGCCTTTCGGGGCCTCGAGCTGGTCGATTTGGGGCCTCGAGGTCGGGTCCCGAGCTTGGACTCGAGCTATCAGGGAGAATCGGGGAAGGGCTAACAGATACAATAATATTAAATGGGCTCTTGATGGCCAATGATTAGCAATAAATGTAGAGCAAACATGAAGATAATAAAATGGAGCAACAGTATCAAGAGAGTGTGTTAGAGAGAAAAGAAAGAGATTTTATCATATATTTCATGTAAAGTTTTTGGAGCAATAACCGTCCTCTACAAAATAATCAGAATCACCTTTATATAGAAGGGGGGAAGCTTATATGGTAAGGCACATATTAGCTGTAAAGGTATGGAGATGGGACGAGTGGAAATGACGCCCCGAGTAGGGCTCCGACTAGCCTGGCTAGGCTTTGTCAGACTTAGCTGCGACATACTCAGCCGCGTCTTGGGAACTCCCATTTCTACTTTAGCCCCGACAGACATCCTCTCAAGGCCGGGTGTCCACGGGCTCTGAGGGAGACGACTCGAGCGCATCTTTGCAGCCTCGAGGCTTCGAGGCGATCTTTCGAAATGCTTTAATGATGGGAAATCGGGCCCTCCGATTTTGCCGTATACACTGCAAATTTTAAATAAATGGGTATTGGAGCTGCTTTGGTGTTAGAGACAGGTCAAAATTATCCAGTATCCGCAAAGCTCAGGTTTCCGTGTACCATCAACATGGCAAAATATGAGGCTTGCATCATGGGTCTCAATTTGGTCATCGACATGAATATTCAGGAAGTGCTGGTAATTGGTGATTCAGACCTTCTGGTACATCAGGTTCTAGGAGAGTGGGCTAGCAATAATACCAAAATATTGCCATATCTGTATCACGTACAAGAGTTGATGAAGAGGTTCACAAAGATAGAATACAAAAATGTTCCGAGAATTCAAAACGAGCTCGTAGATGCACTGGCTACTTTGTCTTCAATGATACAACTTCCGGATAAGATATTCATCAACCCTATTCCAGTGAGAACCCATAATCAACCAGCTTATTGCGCTCATGTGGAAGAAGAAACGGATGGGAATCCATGGTTCCATGATATTAAGGAATATTTGGCAAAAGGAGAATACCTAGAGCATGCAAATCATACTCAGAAACGAACACTCCGAAGATTATCCAACCATTTCTTCCAAAGTGGAGTAATTCTGTACAAAAAGGACTCCAGACCTAGGATTATTACGGAGCATTGATGCCAAGGAAGCTTCCAAACTACTCGAATAGATACATGCCGGAACTTGCGGACCACACATGAACGGTTTTATTATTGAGAACAGGATATTGTTGGATGACAATGGAAACGGACTGCATCACGTATGTCCAAAAATGTCACCAGTGTCAGGTACATGCAGATATGATAAGGATACCACCAAACACCCTGGCCTTTTGCTACTTGGGGAATGGATGCCATCGGTCCGATCGAGCCTGCCGCTTCAAACGGGCACAGGTTCATTTTAGTGGCCATAGACTACTTCACAAAGTGGGTGGAGGTTGCATCTTACAAGGCAATAACAAAGAAAGTCGTTCCAAATTTTGTTAGGGATCGTATTGTTTGCCGATTCAGGGTGCCAGAATCCATCATCACCGACAATACCATCAACCTCAATAGCGACTTAATGAAAGCTATCTGTGAAACCTTCAAAATCAAGCATAAGAATTCCACAGCATATAGACCTCAAATGAATGGAGCCGTGGAAGCCGCCAACAAGAACATCAAGAAACTTCTAAGGAAAATTGTAGACAACCACAAACAATGGCACGAGAAATTACCATTTTCCTAATTGTGATATCGCACCACAGTTCGCACATCAACAAGAGCAACTCCCTGCATGTTGGTCTATGGTACAGAAGTTGTCATTCTCGCCGAGGTCGAAATTCCTTCCTTAAGAATTATACAAGAAGCTGAACTCAGTGATGCAGAATGGATAGGAAGTCGTTACGAACAATTAGCTCTTATTGACGGAAAAATAATGAATGTGATATGTCATGGTAAACTTTATTAGAACAGAATGTCCAGATCTTTCAACAAAAGGGTCAAACTCAGACAATTCGCACTGGGGCAGCTGGTGCTAAAGCGGATCTCCCAGCATCATGATGAGGCCAAAGGGAAGTTTTCACCCAATTTGCAAGGGCCCTACATGGTTCATCGAGTACTGAAAGGAGGAGCACTCATACTTGCAGAAATGGACGGAGAAATTTGGCCAAAGCCTATCAATTCAAACGCAGTCAAGAGATACTATGTTTAAATTGTTTACATTTCTTCATCTGATATAAATGAACTATGCTTCACCTGATTTCCATTTAAGAGGGGATACGTAGGCATCCCCGTGGGTTCTGTCACATCTCAATAAAATTTTCATTTTCCCCACAACCAGAAACTGGGGTAGAATTTTGAGGAGGACCCTCAAAATATCGGAGCAAGTCCAGCCTTCGTCATATGCAAAACAGTCAAAGAATCGCTTATTAAACTTGGGAAGAATTTTGAGGTAGACCCTCAAAATTCTAATGCAAAGAAGTCACATTGTCTCTAAAAGTGTCACAGTCATTGATTCATCTAATTTTCTCGATCTCGTAAACTACTATATTCTAAAATAACTATATTTTTTCAAATACATGAATATTATTCGAAAACTTTATTTCTATGGCAGCCAGATGTTACCCAGGGTAGCTCGAATAGGATCTACAGAGCAAAGCAAAACAAAAGCAAGCAGGCGAAGGCATGAACCAATCTTCCCCACAAAACTCACGATTTTTCTTTGGATGCAGGCACAATGAACATAACAGGAGTATTCGCGAATACACACATATCAAAATATTATCTT
This sequence comes from Nicotiana attenuata, assembly GCF_001879085.1. Lineage (NCBI taxonomy): Eukaryota > Viridiplantae > Streptophyta > Magnoliopsida > Solanales > Solanaceae > Nicotiana > Nicotiana attenuata. The sequence goes on along the minus strand of NW_017670383.1, from coordinate 686,242 downwards.
CATAACGACAAAATTGCCAAACGCAAATATGTGTCCAGATAAGAAAATACTCTGCTATCACTCATTATCTTTTCTTTGCATGAGGCTAAGCATTGCCTACCAATTTTGCATGAGGCTAAGCCCTGCCTCCTCAATTGCATAAGGCTAAGCACTACCTTCCATTGCATGAGACTAAGCCTTGTCTCCTCTAATTGCATGAAACTAAGCATTGTCTCCCATTTTGCATGAGGCTAAGCCTTGCCTCCTCAATTGCATAAGGCTAATCACTGCCTTCCATTGAATGAGACTAATCCATGTCTCCTCAAATTGCGTGAGACTAAGAATTGTCTCCCATTTTGCATGAGGCTAAGCACTGCCTCCCATTTTGCATGAGGCTAAGCCGTGCCTCCTCAATTGCATAAGGCTAAGCACCGCCTTTCGTTGCATGAGACTAAGCCCTGTCTCCTTTAATTGTATGAGACAAAGCATTGTCTCCCATTCTGCATGACGTTAAGCCCTGCCTCCTCAACTGCATAAGGCTAATGCAATGGAATAAGGCTAAGCACTGCCTTCCATTGCATGAGACTAAGCCTTGTGTCCCCTTCTTACATGAGACTAAGCCCTGTTTCCTCTTCTTGCATGAGGCTAAGCCCGGCCTCCTCAACTGCATAAGGCTAAGCACTACCTTCCATTGCATGAGACTAAGTCTTGTCTCCTCATCCTGCATGAGGCTAAGCATTGCCTCCCTAAATTGTATAAGGCTAAGCATTGCCTTTCATTGCATGAGACTAAGCACAGTCTCCCTTTCTTGCATGAGGCTAAGCAATGCCTCCCCAATTGCATAAGGCTAAGCTCTGCCTTTCCTTGCCTAATACCGAATGCTACGCTACTTGAAAGCTAGCACTATTTTGCCTTCCCGGGGCTAAGCTCTGTTCCAATCTTATGCAAGACTAAGCTTTGTCTTGCTTCGCTCCTTATATGATCCATCATCATGTCTGCATTTCATGGGCTGAAACATCGCCATATTATCCAAAGGCGCCATAGACAGAAGGCATCATCCTCATATCCGAAAGACACCATATCATGACCTGAGGATCTCTCAATATTGCACATCATTATTCAAAGGCATCATGGCTCATAGGCACCATTCTCATGGCCGTAGAACATCATTTCATGGCATGCGAATCCCTTATCTCACGATTCATGGCCCAGGATATCATGGTCTAAGGACATCATCCTCACCGTCCAAAGACAACCTTCATGGTCCAAAGGGAATTTGCATCATGTTTAAATTCTTGCAATAATCCATATATATTTGCATGCATCATGTTTTATGTTTTGCAGGTAATCCAGGAAGTAACCGTCTTCAAACGGAAGCAATCTTCGCTCCAGTTTCCATTCATAATGTTCACATTCTGCAAATGTTTTTAACGTAGCCGACTCCCATCAATTACTCACTTTTCTCTATGGCTATTCAGATATTTACTCTATAGCACATCCGTTACGTTTTAGATTCACATTCATAACTCCGCATAAATCCATACGATACTATCCTTCCCAAAAGAACCTTTTCCGAAATGTACAACCATTCATATAACAACTCCATCAGTTTCATTCACCGTTGGATCCAGAGCTACACGTGGCCTGATACCTGTAAAACCAGGGATATGTAGGCAACTCAGAAACCGAAGTTCGTCCTCTATTTTAAAAATCACCCCAATCGGTCAAAATCGGTCATCATTTCTTTACCCGATAATTCTTTCATCATTCCCGGGTAAAGAGGGGCAGCTGTTGGTACCCAATTTTTCCCTCATATTTTAAATGTATTACTTTCAAAATAGTGCATATGCATCATCATTTGATTTAGATGCATACATAAATATTTTTCATAACTTTTAAAGGCTTTAAACCAATTTATTCTTGCGTTTTATTTTATATAAATATCCAATAATTATCCTTCAAATTATTTTTATCATGATTTAATCATCTAAATTTATCATTCATACCCACATAATGTTTAAATATTTTTTAGTGCATTTTTATAGTTACATTTGTATTTTTAAGGCTAAATTGCACATCTTTGCAATAATAACCCATAGTAATGTATAATTACACTATTCATGCAGAAAATAACTTTTTATATTTTGTATAATTTTAAGTAATTATTTTAAATCATTTTAGATCACAAATGATATTTTATCATTTATTAATTGATTTTATAAATAATTTTCTTATTAAATATTGGGTATTTAAATTATAGCCCAAATTTTACCCCAACTTCGGAATTAACTACCAAGACCTTGGCCCAATAACCCCCAGCCCAATGCTAAACAACCCAACCCATTCCAAAACCGACCCAACCCCTTCTCAAATCCCATCCGTTGATCAAAAATGATCAACGGCTCAGAAACGCCTCCCCCATTTCCTTATATCCCCTTACCCTAACCCTAATCCCCATTCCATAAAGACCGCCGCCACTAAACTCCCTCTGTCTCACCTCTGAAGAACCCTAATCGCCGCCCTTTACAAATCACCTTCCTAATCCCGTTAGCCATGGGATTTACCTATTATTTACTTACCATATCCGGGTATTTCCATTACTGGATGATTCTCTACGGTATTACCTAGTACGTGCCTAAACATGGAAAGTATTATTACTTTGATTTTGTCCGATTGACTTCCATCTCTTGAATTTGGACGATATTTCATCCACACGCATTTATTCTACACTGTGTGAGTCCGATTTGTTCATATTTTGCTGATTCGTGTTTAACTCTAAAGCTAGGGTTACAGATTTTCTTTGATTCGAACCAAAGTTGGTTCAAGCCTTTGATTTTAAGTATTATCTCGTCTATATTCGCCCTATTATGTGTAGATTTGTTTATTTTTTGCCGATTTTTACTTATTCTAAATTAGGGTTTCAGATCATTTTAAATCCAAACCAAATCTGGCTTGATTATTTCGTTTTGAATAGTATTTTCATCTATGTTCATCTTATTCTATGCAGCATGTGCTTTTTTACTTTTTATTTCTGTCAATATGTGTACTTTGCCTAAAATTAGGGTTCTGAAATTTCCTCTTTTCCTTACTGATTTCGATTGCTTTCCTTTTAGTGTTTGACTGATGATTTTCCATGTTTATATGTTAATTTCTACCACTACATAAACCCCTTCCCCCATTCCCTTTAGAGAGACTTTGGAATCACCATAACTTCACTAGACCTAAAGGCTTTACCCTATTATTTCGTTCTATACTTTGGTCTTGGTCGGTTAAAAGCCAAGGCCATTAAATTCAGGGTTCTTGCTTCTCACTGACATTCAAAACACTGCGATTTTTGTTCTTTCTTGCATTTTCGTTTAACTGGTGAGTTACTTGACTTTTGTAATTTCATCCTTATATGCCTACAATTGGCATGTGTTCTTACCTCTGAATCTCTGGCTTAATACTTTCATGCTTTACTTTTAAGCATCACTCTGTTAACTTCTGCATTTAATCACTCTTAATGCTACTAGTTCTGAGACTATCTATGCCTAATTGGGTAATCTGAATCTTCCTAAGATTGTTTAGTTAGTGTGTTGATGCCTGAATGTTTATGAATCTGTTCACGTGCTTAGAATCTCTGTGATGAATGGCTCACATCTGTGGTAATCTGTGTTAAGACTTTTAGTGTTAGTCGTAATTTGCCCCTCTGCCATTATGTCAGTTAGCATGCTCATTCGATCCCATACCCCTTTAGTATTTGCTTGTGATTTAGAACAGTTGTCTTAGCATGTTTGAATTGTTACTTTGAGGTGTTAGGATAAACCTTTGGTACAAACTGGATCACCTTCTATTAATTAGACCTCTATAACAATGCTTGAATGCCCATGTCTGCTACCTGACATAAGTTTACCTTCCATTCTGTCCAGAATCTCTGTAAAGATGTTCTGGCATATGTTATGTGTCTTTGATCTTGCCCATTTGCTAACATGATGCACTGTTCCTTCTGTGATTACTTGGCTTATCACAATGCTGTTTTGTTTCTTATATATTTAGCATAATTTCCAACCATGTTTAAACATGTCTAGTAATGTGCATGTATGTATAATAATCCTTGTCAATCTTACTAACATGTTCTGTCCTTAACTTTTTCAGCATGTGACTGCTTCTATGCTAAGTGTTGAACCTGTTTTCCCTGTCTACATTAATCGTGTTCTTTTAGTTCTGTGATTTAATCAACTGTCTGCCTGGTTTGCTCAATTTGGTTGTGTGTGTGAAAACCCTTTAGTTCCTTTTCTCAATTTTGGTACTTTCTTTCACTTGTCACCTAAGTTCTTTGAATCCCATTCTTAGCCGGCTGAAAGCCAGGGCAAGCTAGGTTCTGTCCTTTGACCTCCCTAGTGTGAGCACTGCTCGGGGTCCAATTGAGGCCCTTGTGAACTCTGACACACTAGGACTTCGTCCCTAGTTCCTCCTCTGAATTATCTGTATTAACCTCCCTAGTGTGAGTACTGCCCTGGGTTCTTGAAGCCCTTGGAAACTCTAACACACTGGTGTCTTAGTTCTATATGTTCAACTTTGTTTTAAGACCAATGGGTATTTCGTCAAGTCCTGGCTGCCTTATGTCCATGAACATGTAATTTTGGGGCTGTTGTGAACTATGAGAATGAAGGCATGGCCTGGCAAGGTGTACTTTTAGGCCTGCTGTAGGCTCTCTATAGCTCTACTACTTTGTAATTTATTCTATTCACTCTGGGCTTGTAATAATTCTTGTAATAACATTTTGGGGTATTACTGAAATTGGAAAAGGGGCTTTTATCCTATACCTGCACTGAAATGGGTAGAAATCCTGCCTATAGGTTCATTACTTTGTTAAAATCTGCTATTGTGTTCAAACATGTTCAATTGTCATGTGTTTGAAATCATGTCTATAGGAATTTATCTTTGCTCAAAACGTGTCGCTCTCTAGTCATTGTAGAAATCCTGCCTATAGGTTCTTCACTTAGTTCAAATATTTTCTATGCCCGCTTGTTAGAAGTCATGCCTAGAGGATCTAAAATCAGTTTTAATTATAGAACTTATGCCTATATGGTCCGAATCAGTTTAATTAATGGCCCTACTCGTTTCTTTAACAGTCTTCAACGTTGTGCTAATTATCGTCGCTAGAAACCATGCCTATAGGACTCAATTAACCAATTCTGAACATAATCATGCGATCACCATTATTAGTTACTGCATAAAATTCCTAGATATCATGCCCATAGATTTAATCTCTTATACCTGTAATCAGTAGGCAATCATGTAGGTTTCAGAGATTGTAAACTGCCCACTCATTAAATCCAGATTCACATGGAGATCCTGCTTGTAGGTTTATGGAGCTTTAACTTGTTAAAATCCGCAAATGTCTTTATTAATCTAATTCGCGTGCATTCGTTGACTTAGTGCGGAGGCCAACTTGAGCCCTTATTTGCTTATAAGTGAAAGTCCAAAATATTTTTGTATGTCGCCTAGTATTTTTCTTTTTGAGCAGGCTAAGTTAAGGTCTAGAACTATCCTGAGATAGAGGTCCAAATGCCTTCTAGACCATAGGCATGGGATGGGTAGTGCACGCATAGGGCACGACTTAGAATTGACTAGTGCGCTTTAGGTAAACAACTTAAAGATAGTAACTGCGTAGCAGGAGATGATAGTCTGTGCCTACAGAATAATATGAGTAACACCCCACCTTGAGGGAGTTACGAATATTATTTGTCTTGCACGGGGTGACCCTTTAGGCCAAAAACTTAGGACCCCCCCACTTTATCTTTCAATCGATTATTTGTGTTTAATAATTCATGGTTTCTTAGCTTTGATCACATAGACTAATTCATATAATTGAGTTCGACAGGGACCCACAGTTGTGAACCTCGAAGAGTGCCTAACACCTTCTCTTCAAGGTAATTTTGAACCCTTACCCGTTCTTTGGTGGCGCAAACTAGTCCAACAGAGTTATCTGCAAACAGCCTTAACGCACCTCAAATCCGTTAGGTGGAGACTCTCTCTTTTAACACCCTTCCTTAAAAGAGTTGTCACTTGTCGAAACCCGGTTTCGCAAGAAAAGGGACGCGACAACCACCAAAACTTAAATATACGGAGAAAAATTTACCTACCATTTTTGGAATATAAACGTTGATATTCCATGATTTGGCCAAATAGTGGTACTGTAAAGAGTGAGAGACTCTATTAATATTTGACAATAGTGGCGTAGCCAGAAATTCCTTCAAGGGTGTTCAAACTTAAATAAGTCAATCCTTTTTTTTGTTGATGAATGGAGTATCAACATTTTTAGGTTAACCTACACAACATATAGCAAAATAAAATAAAACACTTTTTTATAGAATGTGATGACCCGATTGCTTCATTTGAGTATTAGCCCTTAATTTCGTGTTCTGAAACCTCCGTTAGCTTCGATTGATGGTTCTTATCATGGTCTAGTTAGTGTTCAAGACTTGAATGGTTAAGTACTAGGTGAAACATGGAAGCTGGGAATTTATGGTAAAGTCATTTATTGCGCTTCTGCTGCCGAATAAAGAAAAAGAAGAAGATGGTAAGTCACTTATTATGTAACGACCCAACCGGTCGTTTTGAGACCTAGCGCGTCTTTCAATGTCTGAGGCCATGAGCAGCTTCATTTAATATTGTGACTTGCGCGTGTGGTCCGAATTGAATTTCGGGAAGTCCAGAGTTAATTTAGAAGGAGAATTCTTATTTTGGAAGCTTAAAGTTGAAAGAATGAACTAGGATTGGAATTTTGGGTAAACGACCTCGGAATCGGGATCTGAAGGTTGCAGCAGGTCCGTATGATGATTTTGGACTTGGGCGTATGCCCGATTCGGGTTTTGGATAACCCGCGAGCGTTTTGGCGCCTATTGTGGAAGTTAGCATTTTGGAAGAAATTTCATAAGTTTGGTTTGAAGTGCATTTCAGTGGTATTAATGTCCGTTTGGAATTCCGAGACTGTGAATAGCTCCGTATGGTGATTCTGGAGTTGGGGGCGCGATCGGAAGTGAATTTAGAGGTCCGTAGGTCATTTTGGAGCCATTTGGCTAAAGATAGGAATTTGAAGGTTTTTGAGAAGTTTGACCAAAAGTGAACTTTTTGATATCGGGGTCGGAATCCGATTTTGGAAGTTGGAGTGGGTCCGTAATGTCAAATATGACTTGTGTGCAAAATTTGAGGTCAATCGGGCATGATTTGATAGGTTTAAACATCGGAAGTGGAAGTTGGAAAGTTCAAAGTTCATAAAGCTTGGATTGGGGGTCGATTGGTGATTTTAGCGTTGTTTGATGTGATTTGAGACCCCGAGCAAGTCCGTAATGTGTTTTGGGATTGGTTGGTATGATTGGTTGGGGTCCCGGGGGGCCTCGGGTGGCTAACGGATCAAATTTGGAAGTTGAAGAATAGCTGAAGGGATCTGGTATCTAGTATTTCCGCTTCTGCGGAAATGGGACCGCAGAAGCGGCCCCGCAGAAGCGGACGAGGGCGAGGGCAGCCAGGACCGCAGAAGCGGCCCTTGATCCGCTGATGCGGAATCGCAGAAGCGGAAGGCCTGGAGTGGATGGGAGCCGCAGAAGCGGCAAGCGGTCAACAGAAGCGGGACCGCGGAAGAGGACAGGGTTCCGCTGGAGCGAAAATGCTGGGCAGTAGGCATGTTTTAAAATCATGATTGGGAGTTCATTTCTCTCATTTTTCATGGCTTGGGGCGATTTTGGAGAGCTTCAAGGAGGGGATTTTCATCGTTAATGTCAAGGTAAGTTATCCCCATCACTTTTGTGTTAAATATATCAATTATGTATGGATTTAAGTATGAAGATTAGTGTAAATTTGGGGTTTTGGTTGGAAACCTAGGAAATTAGAAATCTTGGATTTTGATTACGATTTTGAGTATGGAATTAAGAGAAAATTATATATTTGAGTTCGTGAGTTCATGGGTAAACTTTATCTTCGAGAAATTTCGGATTCCGGGCACGTGGGCCCGAGGGCATTTTGGTCATTTCACTAAGCGGAGTTGGGGATTTGTATAATTTGAATTGTTAACGAGTATTTGAGTATGTTCTCATTAGTTTGTCGTTAATTGGCTAGTTTTGGTGCAATGTGCGTCGGTTCAAGCCTTCGGAAGAATGTAGAATGCGGATTATGAGTCTTCGGAGCGAGGTGAGTCTCCTTTCTAATATTGTGAGGGGGAATTTACCCCATAGGTGAGTTAAATTGGTTATGTGCTCCTATTTGTGGGAGCTACGTACGCACGAGGTGACGAGAGTCCGTGCGTAGCTACTATTATGCTATTGTTCGGGTAGTCTAGGACCCAAAAAAAAAGCATGTTATACTTGGAGTAACTGTGAACCCATTGATAGTTTGAATTGTTTAAATCACCTTGAATTGGTAAAGGAATTTAAAAAGGAGATTTAATATTAATTTTTCCTGAAGTGTTAAAAAGAGAAATTTGTCTATTTGGATGATTATCCTCGATAAACTCTTAGTTTCCTAGTTGAGCAAGTACTTTATGTGTGCCTGCGTCGCATGGAAGATTCGCGAGCAGGATATGTGTTTATTTTTGGAACGGGCCGAATGCCTCAGTGAGAATAGATGCATCTATGGTTCGTGCCGCTCGACCCACGGCAGTGCACAATTTACATTCCTGTTGGAGCGGGCCGTCGCCTCGGTGTGATTTGCGCATGTTTATCTGTTGTTTGAAATTGTAAATGTGCAATTGGCCCTACGTGGCTTGATATAAACTGATAAGATAATAAAGAATGAACCTTGGAGGCCCTTGATTTGTTGTTGAAGGTGTTTACCTATTTTATGGCTTCACAATTAGAATTTCAATATAAATCCATGATTATCCTCGCACTTACAGAATATTGTTAATTGACCTCTAGTGAGTGTCGAAGTTGGCCATCTCGTCTCTATCCCTTCGGGATTAGGCGGTATGCTCACTGAGTACACGTTGATTACGTACTCATACTACACTTTTGTGCATTTTTGTTGCACAGGTATATATACCTCTAGCAACTTATTGGGCGTAGCAGCATGGATGACGCTGGGACTAGGTGAGCTGCATCATTCGAGGCGACCACATCTAGGGTAGTCCCTTCCAGTGTACTGTATTTACTTTCCGTCCACTGTATTCCGGACGGATGTTGTATTTTATTTCTCTTATCAGTAGTTGCTCATGTAATTGTGACACCGGGTTTCTGGGATAGTTTTCAACGAATTTGTACTAATTGTTATTATTTAAATTTGAATTCAAGTGGTGAACTTTTATTTATGAAAATGGAAGGAAAAATGTTAGATTTTCAAAAGTATTAAAAGAGGAATTAATTGATTAGTTAGTCGGCTGGCCTGACAGAGGTGTCCAGCGCCACCACGACCCTTAGTGGATTTTGGGTCGTAACAACATGGTATCAGAGCACTAGGTTCTCGTCGGTCTCACGAGTCATGAGCAAGTCTAGTAGAGTCTCGCGGATCGGTACAGAGACGTCTGTACTTATCCTCGGGAGGCTGCAGGACGTTAGGAGTACTTCCCTTCTTGATTTCCTTATCGTGCGTCTCGATTTCATGAGAGGCTTATGCCTTTATTTCTTTCCACTCAATCCTATGCGACGCGAAGCGCGTGATGTAAATCAAAAAAAAAAATGAAGAGCCGTAACGGTACTACGGATGAGATACAGGGTGTTTCTCCCGGTATAGCTGATCAGATTATTGTCGTCGCCTTATGGAGGAATATTTCATTGTTTCAGCTCAGTAACAGAACTTCTAAGGGCCTTGAGGCTAGGCACAGGTTGCCATAATGCTTATGAGTTTCATTTCACGGTATTGTTGTGATGATGGGACGTTTGCCCATGTGTCAGGCAGTGAATGAATTGAAGGGAGGTTTACTTAGTGTGTAATCAAGGGATTCGGTATTTTATTCCCGGCAGGGGAAAGTCAAACGAACGAAGGGTGGTCAGAAGTGGACTGGTGGAAGTAATGAAATGTGGTAATTGCAAGCGTGGTGGAGTTCTCCTCTACATTGGGGTGCTGTTGTCCCAATTGGACGTTCTAAGTTTGTCGGTGTTATAATCTGCTACAATCCGCCTTTATGGCAGGATGTTGTGAAATAATATTGAAGATGCAACCGTCAGATATCGCATGGTGCGGTGGTTTAAGATCGAATCAGAATTTCTAATGTTGCCGGCTCGATAAAGATGACCTTTGGAAAGGTTTAAAGTTAGTAGCAATGGTGGGTTCAAGTGCCACGAAGATAGATGTTATTTAGGGCAACAATTGAGCAGCAAGGTATGAGGTAGGACATGTGGGGAGTGCCAGGCGGTGTTCAAAATTTCTAGAAGGACAAGTATGAGGAGCAAGGTCGAGTGATCGATTAAGGAGATGAGTTCCGCCAAAGTGGGAGAGTGGCGATGGTTGCATAAGGGCTTGGTAGTAGGATGACTACGCGCCTAAGGATAGCTTGGCAGGATCTGGGTTTTTAGCGACGGGCAATGAATGTCTGTAGATTAATTCGAAGCAGGGTGTTGTTATGCGGCAGGAGATTGGATATTACGGAAAGAAGCTGCTTGAAATGAGGAAAGACGTAGCATGACTTTGAAGTGAAAGGATGTTGTCGCACATTTAATGGATGTCCACGAGGGGGGATGGACTGGTGCAGATGGAGAGTGAGCTTGGACTCAGGACTTGGTAGTTGACGTCATAGTGATTGTATCCCGTGCAGCAATATCAAAACGTATCGCGAAGTGATTTCCGCAGACGGGTTATTTCCTGTGAGCAGTTTAGCGGTCGCGTGGCTGGCGAGGCTTCTGCGAAGAGTTCTACTGGTTATGCGACAAAGGGAGCTGTTGTGCAAATATTGTTAATGATTTAGAGTATCAAATTGAGTTTCTACGGTAAGGTGTCGAGAATGCTGGCGATTGATTGTGCGAGGTTATGTCAACAAGAGATTAAGAATCTTGGCGAATTCCAGAATTTGAAATAATGGCTTCAAGCTAAGTGGGAGAGTCCCACCGCTTATGATGGGGTTGTAGAGTTAACTAGTCGCGAGATTTTTGGCTATTAGCATATAGGTAGGCTATTTCAGCTATGGGAAAAGACCATTAGTGGAAATTTGAGCAAAGGAAGTATTAACGGTGGGCTATCGTTGGCCCTATTGGCCCATGTTCAGACTCGGGGAAAGATTCAGGATTTTGCCGTATATAGATGCGGATTCCAGGGAAAGTGATTCGGTGGGTTCTTCGCCAAGGAGGTACTCATGTGATGGAAGATTTATGGAGTTGATTAAATTCGGGACCAAGTCAGAGCGGGTGGTTCTCAGTAACGGTCCTAGTGAATTCAAGAGGTAAAGTGTGGTGCCTAATGATGTCGAGCTTATAGGTACAGTTAAGGATCAAGATTTGCAACAGCTCATGAGAGGGTGCCCTGAATGTTCTATGATAATTTGACTTGTGGTGTAGCATTTGAGAAATATGAAATAGTTTGTGGGATTTGAGACAGCATGGTCTCGTGGTTCAAGGTCCCTTGGGATAAGTGCAGATGAAGTAGGTTATGTGTTGGATGGAGGTGGTATTATCTCCAAGGCAATCAAGGATAAATTGGAAGAAGGTAGATTGATTAGCCATAGTTAAATTGGAAGACTAGTGTCAGTGATCAGTTCCTTCAGCGTGATCAATTTGCGCAACTGATTTGTGACGGTACGTGTGAGGCTTATCGGCCGCCGTAATTGATATTGTTAAGAAGCACTCTTCTGTTATGGCTTGTTAAGTGGGAGCGGATTCCGGAAGGGCTATGGTGGCTTGGACCACTACTTAGAGATTTGCATATTCTACGGTTATGGAAAATTACCTGTGTATTGCTATGATTCTACTGAAGTGAGTTAAGTGAAATGTTCGTATATGCTGAAGTGTTAAAATATTAATGATTTCGGAGTTATGATGAAAAATCGTGTTCTATCGTATGTTGGCACGTTGGGTGTAGTGAGTAGCATGGAAATACGAAGTGAGGATCAAGGTCGTAGTTCAGTGTTGACAAGGATGTCACGGGCTCGGATGAGCAAGGAAAGGGTTGAATGATTAGAGTAAATTGGAATTGTGCTCAGCGTCACCTGAGATCGATGTGTTGTGGAAGAGGTTTTGCATCTTGGTTAAGGATTCTGGATCGCTTTTAAGCGTTAGTGTGTCCGGTGGATTAGATGTGCGGGCCCGTTATTTATTTCAGAAGATTGTGGGAACGTGTTCCACGGGAAGATTGTACCAGTGTGGCATGTAGCCACTTGTTTGACTAAAGATTTAAACCAAGTTTGGGGATTGTGGTAATATCATTAATTTGAGAATTTATGCCTGGAGGGCGCTTTGTATATTGAGTTATGAACTGAGGAGGTTGCTCCGGTTATGATGGTTATCCTTACGTGATATGAGGCAAAGGGGAGTTACTACGGACCTTTGAAGGGTCATTGGCCAAGTTGGTAGAATCAGAAATCAGCTTGAGATCGGTGGATTGATTTATTTGTGAACAGGGCTTTATATCAGGCCAATTGTGTTCATTTCAGCGAGCGTTCCCTATGGAGGAACAGTCGAGGTGTTATTTTGTCATCAGCTATCCCAGGTAGTGATGTATTGTGCCGTATAAGTTGTGAGACGGCTTAGTAAATTCTTATGTGTTGAGGGTCCGCGTTAAGATGATGTTATGTGAGCAGGATGGCTCTTGAGATTTAGATCTTGTATCGCACCTCAGTTGTGCTTGAGATTTGTAGCCTATAGCGCTATGTGTTTCTCAGGGATGGTATTATGCACTTAGCGTGCTTGCGATCGGAATTCGATATTTTTATGTAATGAGCGGATTTATCTCAAAGTGCAATCTCCTTATGTGAGGTCTATGTGTGGATCGGGTGGCACGCCGCCATGGGTATGTTATTTGGATCGGGTTGCGCGCCGCAACAGTGTGATGTCGAGTCTGGTCTTTCTATATACTGTTTTTGTGTGTTTGGCTTCCTATCTTCTAAGAAAAGTCCGTATTAGTGCGGGGGTTAGGTAATTCCTCCCAGAGTTTGATTTCCTGTTTGTGTTGTGTTCGGATTGGTGGCCTATTGGCACATTGTGGCATCATATGAGACTTCTGGTCGCATTTGGAGTGGCTTATTGCCTGAGCAGTTCGTACTGGGTAAGGTGAGATTGTGGGATTTAGGATCAGTGCAATCTGATTATATGAAGTATATTAAGGAGCGAAGATCGTTATTTTATTCAGAATGTGGTAATGTTTCTTGTCAGAAGTATAGCCTCGATGATTGGTTGACTCGGCAATTGATTATGAATTTCGGCATCTCATCCTTCATGGCGGTATTGTAATAGTCAGAGTAAGACCTATGTAGGTCATGAGGTGCAATGGGAGCATCGGATTCGTGGAATTTCGATTAATTCAAATAGAAATGTTATTGTGGTCCTATGAGTAAAGTGATGCAAAGTGTGAATTCAGCAGAGTTATCCAATCATGTTTGAGTACAGCATATAGTGATTGATACGGTGATCGTATGTTGGAAACAGGCCTGGCATAGAATTCCGGATGTTGGAATTGGGCTCTAAGGCTTAATTGCTTGAATAAAAGGGAGTATCTTCAGAACTTATCGAGCTAATGTGCTCAACTGAGTTGTGATAGCACGGGAAGGTGCTTGAGGTGCTAGACAGTGATTTCAGTCTACTCCAGTGTAGTAATCAGCACGTTCGAGGACGAACGTATGTTTAAGTGGGAGAGAATGTAACGACCCGACCGGTCGTTTTGAGCCCTAGCGCGTCTTTCAGCAGTCTGAGGCCATGAGCAGCTTCATTTTAGGTATTGTGACTTGTGCGTGTGGTCGGAATTGAATTTCGGGAAGTCCAGAGTTAATTTAGAACGAGAATTCTTATTTTGAAAGCTTAAAGTTAAAAGAATGAACTAGAATTGGAATTTTTTGTAAACGACCTCGGAATCGGGATCTGAAGGTTGCAGCAGGTCCGTATGATGATTTCGGACTTGGGCGTACGCCCGGTTTGGGTTGGATAACCGGGAGCGTTTTGGCGCCTATTGTGGAAGTTAGCATTTTGGAAGAAATTTCATAAGTTTGGTTTGAAGTGCATTTCAGTGGTATCAATGTCCGTTTGGAATTCCGAGACTGTGAATAGCTCCGTATGGTGATTCTTGAGTTGGGGGCGCGATCGAAAGTGAATTCGGAGGTCCGTAGGTCACTTTGGAGCCATTTGGCTAAAGATAGGAATTTGAAGGTTTTTGAGAAGTTTGACCGGAAGTGAACTTTTTGATACTGGGGTCGGAATCCGATTCCGGAAGTTGGAGTGGGTCCGTAATGTCAAATATGACTTGTGTGCAAAATTTGAGGTCAATCGGGCATGATTTGATAGGTTAAACCATCAGAAGTGGAAGTTGGAAAGTTCAAAGTTCATAAAGCTTGGATTGGGGGTCAATTGATGATTTTAGCATTGTTTGATGTGATTTGAGACCCCGAGCAAGTCCGTAATGTGTTTTGGGATTGGTTGGGGTCCCGGGGGGCCTCGGGTGGATTCCGGGTAGCTAACGGATCAAATTTGGAAGTTGAAGAATAGCTGAAGGGATATGGTATCTGGTATTTCCGCTTCTGCGGAAATGGGACCGCAGAAGCGGCCCCGCAGAAGCGAAGAAGAAGCCGCAGAAGCGGACGAGGGCGAGGGCAGCCAGGACCGCAGAAGTGGCCCTTGATCCGCTGATGCGAAACCGCAGAAGCGGTAGGCTGACCTCAGAAGCGGAAGGCCTGGAGTGGATGGGAGCCGCAGAAGCGGCAAGCGGTCCGCAGAAGCGGGACCGCGGAAGCGGACAGGGTTCCGCTGAAGCGAAAATGCTGGGCAGTAGGCATGTTTTAAAATCGTGATTGGGAGTTCATTTCTCTCATTTTTCATGGCTTGGGGCGATTTTGGAGAGCTTCAAGGAGGGGATTTTCGTCGTCAATGTCAAGGTAAGTTATCCCCATCACATTTGTGTTAAATATATCAATTATGTATGGATTTAAGTATGAAGATTAGTGTAAATTTGGGGTTTTGGTTGAAAACCTAGGAAATTAGAAATCTTGGATTTTGATTACGATTTTTAGTATGGAATTAAGAGAAAATCATATATTTGATTTCGTGAGTTCATGGGTAAACTTTATCTTCAAGAAATTTCGGATTCCGGGCACGTGGGCCCGAGGGCATTTTGGTCATTTCACTAAGTGGAGTTGGGGATTTGTATAATTTGAATTGTTAACGAGTATTTGAGTATGTTCTCGTTAGTTTGTCCTTAATTGGCTAGTTTTGGTGCAATGTGCGTCGGTTCAAGCCTTCGGAAGAATGTAGAATGCGGATTATGAGTCTTCGGAGCGAGGTGAGTCTCCTTTCTAATCTTGTGAGGGGGAATTTACCCCATAGTGAGTTAAATTGGTTATGTGCTCCTATTTGTGGGGGCTACGTACGCACGAGGTGACGAGAGTCCGTGCGTAGCTACTATTATGCTATTGTTCGGGTAGTCTAGGACCCCAAAAAAACATGTTATACTTGGAGTAACTGTGAACCCATTGATAGTTTGAATTGTTTAAATCACCTTGAATTGGTAAAGGAATTTGAAAAGGAGATTTAATATTAATTTTCCCTGAAGTGTTAAAAAGAGAAATTTGTCTATTTGGATGATTATCCTCGATAAACTCTTAGTTTCCTACTTGAGCAAGTACTTTATGTGTGCCTGCGTCGCATGGACGATTCGCGAGCAGGATATGTATTTATTTTTGGAACGGGCCGAACGCCTCGGTGAGAATAGATGCATCTATGGTTCGTGCCGCTCGACCCACGATAGTGCACAGTTTACATTCTTGTTGGGGCGAGCCGTCGCCTCGGTGTGATTTGCGCATGTTTATCTGTTGTTTGAAAATTGTAAATGTGCAATTGGCCCTACGTGGCTTGATATAAACTGATAAGATAATAAAGAATGAACCTTGGAGGCCCTTGATTTGTTGTTGAAGGTGTTACCTGTTTTATGGCTTCACAATTAGAACTTCTATATAAATCCATGATTATCCTCGCACTTATAGAATATTGTTAATTGACCTCTAGTGAGTGTCGAAGTTGGCCATCTCGTCTCTACCCCTTCAAGATTAGGCGGGATACTCACTGAGTACACGTTGATTACGTACTCATACTACACTTCTGTGCATTTTTGTTGCACAGGTATATATACCTCTAGCAGCTTATTGGGCGTAGCAGCATGGATGACGCTGGGACTAGGTGAGCTGTATCATTCGAGACGACCGCAGCTAGGGTAGTCCCTTCCAGTGTACTGTATTTACTTTCCGTCCACTGTATTCCGGACGGATGTTGTATTTTATTTCTCTTATCAGTAGTTGCTCATGTAATTGTGACACCGGGTTTCTAGGATGGTTTTCAACGGATTTGTACTAATTGTTATTATTTAAATTTGAATTCAAGTAGTGAACTTTTATTTATGAAAATGGAAGGAAAAACCTTAGATTTTCAAAAGTATTAAAAGAGGAATTAATTGATAAGTTAGTTGGCTGGCCTGACAGAGGTGTCCGGCGACACCACGACCCTTAGTGGATTTTGGATCGTGACATATTACATCTACTGCTTTTCAATTTTAACCTACAGAACACCACGATATTAGATTACAAGTCAAAAAAATCATGGAATGCAAGGTTTAAGGAACATAGATTTACATGTCTAAATCATTAGAATGGTTAAATTAAGGGTCAGGGCTGCCTGCCTCCTCTTTTTCCTTCTTTTTTTAATAATGTTCATGTTTGATCAGGTTGTGTGCACCTCGATCATTCTATCAAATACTTGTTAGTTCCCATTAAGAAAGCTATGAGATAAACGTAACCACCAAAACATAATTATATGAAGAAAAATTTGCCTGCCATTTTTTATCTGTATTTTGGAATATAAACCTTGATATTCCATGATTTTGCCGAATACTGCTCCTATAAAGAGTGCGAGACTATATTAATTTTATTTGACAATAGTGGCATAGCCAGAAATTTTGTCAAGCGTGTTCGACTCTAGTCAATACTTTGTTTTTGTCGATGAGTGGTGTATCAACATTTTTAGGTCAACCTACACAACATTTAGCTAAATAAAATAAAAAACTTTTAATAGAATCGGATGACCCGATAGGTCATTTTGAGTATTAGCCCTTAATTTCGTATTTTGAGACCTCTATTAGCTTCGTTTGATGTTTCTTGGTTTGCATGTGTGGTCCGCGTCGCTTTTTGAAAAGCTTTTATGTGAAAATTTGAAGAAAACATGATTTTTGGCTTTAAAAATAACTTGAGTAAACCACGGTCAACATTTTATGAAAACAATATCAGATCGGTATTTTAACTATTCCAGTAAGTCTGTATCTTAATTTTGGACTTAGGTGTATTCGTGGAATTGAAATTGGAGGTCCCCAAATTTATTTGACTCGTTCTGCCGGAAACTAGTATTTTGAAAGTTTGAAAAATTTACTAAGATTGACTGTAAGTTGACTACTTAGCTAACGGGTTTGGATTTTGATGTTGAAACTTAAAATGGGTCTGTATCACTATTTGAATCTTGTCTGCAAAATTTAGTGCCATTCGGAATTGATTTGGCATGATTCAGACGCTTAGATGTGATTATAGTGTTCTTGAGTTTTACTTCGAAATTTCATTCATTTTAAGGATTGATTTAAAGATTTATATGTTATTTTGGTAATCTGATTGTGCGAGTAAGTTCGTATGATAATATTACACTTGTGTGCATATTTGGTTTGGACCCCGAGGAGCTCGGGTGAGTTTCAGACGTGTTTCGAATGAGTTTTGCTAGTGTGAAGATTGATGGTGCAATACCAGCTCTAGTGTCTGCCGCAGATCTCGCATTTGCGAGGTCTGGCTCCCAATTTCTAGCCTATCTTTTGCGAACAAAAGTTCGTATTTGCTATCAGACCCTGAGATTTGGTAACCTTGCATTTGCGAGGAAATGGTTCATAATTGCGAACAACTCAGGATCACATTTGCGATCACTTGGTCACATTTGTGATGCCTGGCAAAATAGTATTCCTTCGCAGTTGCGAAGATGCTGGTCGCGTTTGCGAAGGTGGGAACTTCACATATGCGACTTCTGTGGCTCTGAGGCAAGGTTCGCATTTGCGACCCTTGTCTCACATTTACGGTGTTCGCAACTGCGAACATGACTTTGCAATTGCAACACCTACAGCTGGGTAAAAGAGGGAAAAAGGCAAGACTTAGCTTATTTCACACCATTTCTCAACCCTAAACACTCTTTCAAGAGACTTTTCTTCCCAAATTCATTGGGAAGTGACTTTAATCCATTTTTCTTCAATTACCTATTACATTTCATGTGATTTCAACATCAAATTTAGGATTTCTATAGTAGAAATTGGGGTTTGGGTAGAATTGGGTGTTTTATTTAAAGATTTAGACCTCGAATTGAGGCCAGATTTCGAAACAAAAAAAATAACCGGGCTCGAAGGTGAATGGGTAATCGAGTTTTGGTCCGAACTCGAGTTTTGACCAAGCGGGTCTGCAGTTGACTTTTATTGACGTTTTTCAGAAATGATCAAAATTGAACCTCTTTCATTTGTGGGTAGTTTCTAAAACTTATTTTGAATTGTTTGGTCAAAAATTTACTAGATTTGGTTGGTTTGGAGGCTTGTTCAAATGGCAAGGCCGTGGTTGATTGATTGCTTGAGTTGCGGAGTGAGGTAAGTGTTGGGTCTAACCTTGATTTGAGGGAATTAAGAAACCTTGAATTATATGGGAAATGGCATATATGAGAGGTGACAAGTGTATATACGCAGTTATGATGCTTGCTTCCATATTTACATTACTTCATGATATATATTTTTTCATGCTTTAATCGCTACATGCTTTATTGACTTCTATGCAATAATTGTTACTTGTCATTTTGCTATTCTTGTATTAAATTGTCCATCCCTTCCATGATTCCATGCTTGTTTGCAACTTGTATCTACTTGTTTTACTTGCATATCTAAATTGTCATATGTCTTACTTGCCTTATAATTTTGTGATATTTGTTGCTTTCTATAAGGTGGTTTCACTTGTATGAGTTGTCTAATTGATAGATATGGATGGGTTGTTAAGATTGAGACATTCGAGTTGTTAGTGATTCTTTGATTATTATGTGATTCTTCGTTGTCTCGTACATATACTCTCTTGATGTAAAAGTTCTTATGAATTTTGGTTGTTGAATTTCTATTGTTGATTGAAATTGTTTGGGGAGCACAGATTGCATGCCGCAACGGAAATTGGAAAATGAACTGAAATGACGAATAAGGACGGATTATGGTATTGACAAATGATGATATGGTGGGATCGGGTTGCGCGCCGTAACGGATTGTATATTTTGTAATTGTTTGTGAATGTTGGATTCGCCAGAGTATTTTTAGATGATTTTATGACACGTATTATTCCGAGCTCTCTGGTAGTTGGATTTCGAGTTCGTCTTTATGAGTTAACTGCTTTACTTTCATTTCATGTCTTTCTTGTTTTATTATTATTATTATAGACATGTAATTTTTGACCCGCACGCTAGAATTATCTCTAATAGTCTTAATATTTTAAAATATTTTTTTGAGCTTATTTCTATAGGATTTCAGTCTATTATTAACTTTAATTCTAGTTTTTAAAGCATAAAAACTAAAAACTACAAAAATAGTTTCAACTTTAATTTTTAGTTTTATTTTAATGTTAATAGTTTATAAAAGTCAATTTGTAAATGTAATCTTATATCTTTTATAAGTATTCATATTACTTTTAAAAAAACAAATTGAATTTTTAGCTTTCTAAGTCGAAATTTGAACTAATTCAAGAGAACTTTGGCCAAAATTTAACCAGAATATCGGCCAAGAGAGGGCTTTATTCGGTCAAGGCCCAAATTTAACCTTACCCTTCAAGACGTCTAACCTAAGACCTTTTTCTTCTTCCTCACCCGTAGGACACACTGAATTAACCCTAGAACCCCTAAGAACAGCCGCCGCCGCCGCTCCCTTCACCCTCACTTACCACCGTCGCTGCTGCTCCCTTTGCCCTTCTCCACACACACAAAACAGCCGCCAACCTCCCTTCACCTCATCAGTCCGCCGCCGGAAATCCCTTCAACACCAACCAGCCATCAGCGACCTTCTCTGACCCCCATCGACGCTTCTTCTTCACCCTTGAACACACAAAAAAGTTGAGAGCTGCCCACCCCCATCTCCTACTCCTAAAGGACACCAGCGACAAGACCTCTTCCTCCACCTCTGTCGTCCCTCACAGCCCCATCTCCACCGGATCTCCTTAGACCTGAAAAGCAGCGACCACCCCTCGTCTCTTTGCCAGACGCTGGAATCTGGCAAATCAGCAGCCACCGGCGATGCTGACCACACACACATAAGAATAGACAGAAAAAAAAATCTGGGCAGAAATTCATTAAAGAAAAGTGGGGGGTTTTGGCTTTGGATTCTGACTTTATTTTGATTTTCAGCTGATTTTAACTTTGTTTTTGATTTCAAACTCGAAACACATACTAAGAATTAGGCTGTTCTTTCGGTTCTGGTTTCCGAAATAGAGTGTAGTTGAAACGGGTGCTCGATTGTCGGTATTGTCGTCCGAGGTGCGGTCCGTCAGTTTCTTTCCATTTGGATTTGCCATTTTGAACCCCATTCGTAGCTACGTTATTCTGTCCGTGGACTGCCGAAAGTTATATTAATTGCAAGATCATTTTTCAGGTCCACCTCTTTTCATCCTGTTTATTAATCCGTTGATACACCTTGTGTTTCCGTGAGTTCGATCCTGCTATGATTTTAATTCTTGGTTAGCTTCACTGTCACTTTGTTTAATTTGTTCTCTGAATGGTTGAATTAATGTGTTATGATTTTGAAATTGGTTAGATCTGTTCTATAAATTTGAGAATGAAGACATTAAAGAATTTTGAATGGAAATGGCGATGCTTTGAAGGGTTGGGTCGGGAAAATAATCAATGAAAATCGGAATTGGCTTTTGGTCATAAACTGTGAACCACACCTAATATAATTTTATTTTATTCTTATCATTTTTAGTCGCTAGGAGCATGTTTAGGCCGACCACACTCGGGTAGGCAAACTTTAGGTCTTAATCTTTTATCTTAGTTGAGGCGAAATGTCGTTCCCAGTAGTTCATATTGAGGAGAATGCCCCGTAGACTTTGTGTGATGACCTGGCCGGTCATCTCATGAGTTACCGCTCCGTTTTCCCCATTTCTGCTTCTATTTGCTTTGTTTGTCGGTTCAATAGGTGATCGGGTTTGTTGGCTCGGGTTCGGAAAGGTTTTGAGAAGGTTTGAGACACTTAGTCTCCTTTAAGAAAGCTTAAGTTGGAAAAGTCAATCGGATGTTGACTTATGTGTTAAAGGGCTCGGATGTGAGTCCCGATGGTTCGGATAGCTTCGGGAGATGAATTGGGACATAGGAGCGTAATCGGAATGTGTTTTGGAGGTCCGGAGTAGATTTAGGCTTGAATTAGCGAAATTGAGTTTTTGGCATTTTCCCGGTTGATAGGTGAGATTTTTATATAGTGGTCGGAATGGAATTTCGGAAGTTGCAGTAGCTCCATTATGTCATTTGGGATGTGTGTGCAAAATTCCAGGTCATTCGGACGTAGTTTGGAATACTTTTTGATCAAAAGCGGAATGCGGAAGATTTTAGAACCTTAGGCTTGAATTCGATGTGTTTTGGTGGTTTTGATATAGTTTGGGGTGCTCTGAAGGTTGGTATAAGTTTGAATAGTAGCATATGATGTGTTGTGCTATTGGTTGAGGTCCCGGGGGCATCGAGGTGATATCGGATGGTTGACGGGAAGTTTGGAAGTGGCTTGGCAGCTGAAGTGTTGGAATTGCTGTCATAAACGCACCTGCGGCTAGGTGACTGCAGGTGCGGTCTCGCAGAAGCGAAAAGGGGGCCGCAGATGAGGCCAGAGTCGTGATTGGATGTGACCGCAGAAGCGGTTGTGTGACCGCATGTGCGATGGTGCAGGTGCGGATTGGGCATCGCAGATGCGGAAAGGCGGAGCTTAAGTGAAAACCGCAGATGCGATACCTTGGACCGCAGATGCGGTGGATCTACCGCAGGTGAGAAATGTCTGGGTCAGAATGTTTGTATGTCCTCCTTCACGATTTTCAGAATGGAGCTTTAGGAGATTTTGGAGAGAGAATTCAAGGAGACTTCATTGCGGTAAGGTCTTGGACTATGAAAACTCGTTTCTATGGTATTAATTCACGGATTAGAGCTGTAATTAAGGTAGAATTTGAGAAACTAAGTCTTGGAAACTTAGACCTTTGAGTGAGGATTTGAAGGACCAATTGTGGTCGAATTTTGGAACTTTTGATATGTATGAACTCGTGGGGAGATAATGGATCTATTGATGTGAATTTTATCGAATTCCGAGAAGTGGGCCCGGGGGTTGGGTTTTGGTAATTTCGGGATTTGCATTGTTTTTCGATTATTTTCGAGTGGGCTTTGTCCCTTTAGCATAATTTGATGGCTACGTTCTGATTTTGGTAGATTCGGAGCATCCGGAGAACGATTCGAGGGACAAGGGCATCGCGAGCTAGAGTTTGGGTCGGATTGACGTGAGTAATGATTTTAAATGTTGTCGTGAGGGTATGAAACCCCGGATTACACAGCGTTAGGCTATGTTGAGTGACGCACACGCTAGATGACGAGCGTGGGTTTGTGCACCATTGGGGATTGTGACTTGGTCCATCCCGAATGACTGTTTTACTGCGTAGTGGATTGCAAATTGTCTTATATTATTATATTTTAGGTTAAATGCCATATTTGGGCTTCATGCCAACTGTTTGGACCCTAGGAGAAATTTACAGCTATTTTCCTCACTGTTTTGACTTTATACTTGCACTCAGTCATACTATATTTTACTGTTTTCATAACTAAACAATGCTTACTCTATTTTAAACCCTTTAAATTATATTTTAAAAGATATTTTGTGTTGAGCATCATGTTTACTGTTGCCCGAGGGGCTTATGAGATTCAAACTGAGTAAGGCCGAGGGCCTGTGTTGTGAGGATACTTTTGGGTCGGGCTGCACGTGCGAAAAGGTGATATACTGATTTTGATAATGAGGCCGAGGGCCTGAGATTGTACGCCACGAGGTGGCTTGTGATTGATATGAGGCCGAGAGCCTGTTTGATTATGCCACGAGATGGCTTGATATTGCGCTTGGGCCGTAAGGGGCCCATCACGGAGTCTGTACATCCCCAGTGAGCGCGGGTACCTATTGTGATATGAGATATAGCCCGAGGGGTTGGTATTGTTCTATGTTATTGCCCGAGGGGCTGATTCGGTTGTTATTTTGCCCGAAGGGCAGTTCTTATGTGTTTACCCTTTTCTAGCTGCATTTCCTTTATTTGTTTAACTGCTTAAAAGGTGTTTTTATGAGATTTCACTGTTTAATTGTGTTTACTTATTTTGTACTGCCTCTTATAGCTTATTGTTGTGTTTAACGTGATTTGATATCGCTCAGTCTTTATTTATTGTTATTACTCACTGAGTTAGAGTACTCACTTTACTCCCTACACCCCTGTGTGCAGATTCGGGCACTACATGTCACGACCCAAACCCCGCTCCGGTCGTGATGGCGCCTCTCGTGAAGACAACGCCAGCCAACCAACCCTAATTGCCTCTTTCAAAAATAGATAAACATGAATAAACAATTTTTAAGATGATTCAATAATATTACTTAGCGGAAGTACAACCAAACACAGCCCAAACCGGGGCGTCACAAGTCACTAGCATCTAGAGGAGTCTAAATACAACTACAAGGCCAGTAATATACAGAATAGAATTTTAGAATCAAAGGAACAAAATCCGGTGCCGCGAACGCTGGCGGTCACCTTGCTCAGCTATGATAGAAATATCTTCAACCAGCTCAAAACCCGCTATCGGGTGAACAAATACCTGCATCTGCACGCAAGGTGCAGGGAGTAAAGTGAGTACTCCAACTCAGTGAGTAATAAAAGTAAATAATAACTGAGCAGCAAGAAATCACGTAGAGCAACCAACATGCTGTAAAGAAGCCGGGTACAATTTTCTGAGAAAACAGTGAAATCTGGCAAAATCTTTAGAAATATCTTGGCTCAGTTCAAATCTCCTTTGAAAATGATATTTTTCAATAATTACGGAAACGATTTCAAAACAGTTAGTGCTGATAAGCACAGAAAAATCCGCCCTCGGGCATAAATACCACAGTATAACAGGTAAAAAGGGCAAATAAATATGAAAGATGAGCACATAACAGTACGCCCCTCGGGCACATCTCAAAACAGTACCAGCCCCTTGGGCTCAATATCAATCGCTCAGAACAGTATCAGCCCCTCGGGCACAGTATCACATCACTCAGAACGGTATCATCCCCTCAGTCTCAGTATCAGTCACACAGTACAACATCAACCCCTCGGGCTCACTGTCAAATCACATGGGTACCCGCGCTCACTGTGGGGGTGCAGACTCCGGAGGGGCTCCTACAGCCCAAGCGCTATATCATCATAAGGCCTGAAAGCCTGTACATATCAACATGAGGCCTGAAAGCCTTCTCACATTACGCTCGAGGCCTGAAAGCCTCCTCACATATCACTCGAGGCCTGAAAGCCTCCTCATACATCACTCGAGGCCTGAAAGCCTCCTCATATATCACTCAAGGCCTGAAAGCCTCCTCACATTTCACTCGAGGCCTGAAAGCCTCCTCACATATCACTCGAGGTCTGAAAGCCTCCTCACCTCACGCTTAAGGCCTGATAGCCTCACTCAGTCCAGAAAATATCATAAGCCCCTCGGGCATCAATAAAATAATAGTTCTCAGCCCAGACAACAGTGAAATATCAGTAAGTCTCAAAAATCAATTAGAACGGCTGAGTTTGCAAAAACAATATAATCAACAGGACTGAGTTCAATTAGTATATCAAATAGTGAGGGAAGAGTGATAAAAATCCCCGAAGGGGTTCAAATAATTGGCACGAAGCCCAAATATGGCAATTAGCCCAAATCATGATGATATCAAATAAGTTTCAGTCAAAAACGCGGTAAAATCAACAACCGGGATGGACCAAGTCACAATCCCCCACGGTACTCTACCCCACGCCCGCTATCCTTCGTGTAAGTCACCTCAATATAGCACTACGGTGTGCAAATCCGGGGTTTCAAACCCTCAGGATATCATTTAAAATCATTACTCACCTCTAGCCGGCCAAAAGTGTAGCTCGCTAAGCCTTTTCCCCTCGAATCGACCTCCTCGCGCATCGAATCTGATCAAAACCACAAGGAATACGCTACAATAGGCTAAGGGAACATAACCCAATCTAAAAGACTCGAAAATTATCAAACATCACGAAGTTGGCAAAACCCGAGCCCCAGGCCCACTTCTCGAAAAATTACAAAATTCACATCACCGGATTCCTCGTCTCGCCACGAGTCTATACATATCAAATTTACCAAAATCGGAGTCCATTTGACCCTTCAAATTCCTTTTTTAAATTTCCAATTCTCAAGCCCTAGCTTTACCCCCTTTTGATGAATTTCAACCAATTTCCATGTTAAATTTATCATAATCTCGTGTATTTAGGCCAAGGAACTTACCTCCAATCAATCCTCCTTGAATCCCTCTTCAATTTGTCCCAAAGAGCTCTCAAAATACTCAACAATGGAGGAAAATGGACTAAGCTTCGCGGATGATACGATTTAAAACCCTTCTATCCAGGTGCAATTTACCTTACGCTAACGCGGTCAATACCCCCGCGTTCGCGAAGACCAGAAAATATTGACCAGGAATTATCCCTACGCGAACGCGGTGCCCAAGCCGCGAACGCGATGCTTCAGAAACTTTAACTACGCGAACGCGTGCCCTATGACGCGAACGCATTGAACAATTTCACAAGGCCTTGATTCCCTTCTACGCGAACGCGTTACCACCAACGCGAACGCGATGCTTTGCCTTCCAGAACATCGCGAACGCGGCCCTTTTCCACGCGAACGCGAAGACCAAATTCCCAAGCCCTCACATTTCCTCTACGCGTTCGCAACATCACCCACACGAACGCGATGGGCAAATCTCTGCAACACCAACAGCTGAAAATCTGCTACTTTTAAAGTCCAAAATTGGTCCGATTGACCACCCGAAATCACCCCGAGGCCCCCGGAACCTCAACCAAAAGCGCCAACACATCCTAAAACATTATTCAAACTTTTTCCAATCTTCAAAACACATCGAACAACGCTAAAACCATTAAATCACATCGGATTCAAGCCTAAGTTTCTTCAAAACTTCCGAAATACGCATTTGATCAAAAACCCGACCAAAACACCTCCGAATGACCTGAAATTTTGCACACACATCCAAAATCACCTAACGGAACTACTGCAATTCCCGGAATCACATTCCGACCTCCGGATCAAAATCTCACCTACCAACCGGAATTCGCAAAAATACTAACTTTGCCAATTCAAGTCTAATTCTACACCGGACCTCCAAAATCAATTTCGATCGCACTCCTAAGTCACAAATCATCCCCCGAAGCTAACCGAATCACCGAAATTCACATCCGAGCCCTCTATCTCAATAGTCAACATCCAGTTGACTTTTCCAATATAAGCCTTCCTTAAAGAGACTAAATGTCTCATTTCTTATCAGAACCAATCCAAATCAATTCTAACACACCACATACCGATAACAAAACACGAAGAAGCATAAAATGGGGGAAACGGAGCGGTAACACATGAGACGACGGGTCGGGTCGTCACATCCTCCCCAACTTAAACCAACGCTCGTCCTCGAGCGTACCCAGAGTTGTCCGAGAAGCCAACCAGTAGCTGAATAACCTTACCAAGAATATACTCGGGGTGATCCCACGTCACCCTATCTCGCGTAGGTCCGATAACACAACATAGCTGAAATCTCACAACCCATCTAGACCATAAATCGCAGAACCACATTGCACTTTCCGAAATCATACACAAGATCAGAACCTCACGTCTATATTCAAAATAAACCCGAACCGACTATAATAACCCATACCTGCAACCTCAGGTGAGACCATCCGATATACCACATAATCCAAACACTCGAAACGATAGCCTTTGTTCACAGCAGTTCCCCATAATAACCAAATACCGATAGAAAACTTCTTATTAGCTAAAATCTTATTCCAACACTTCCATATACTGCCAACGATAAATAAAACACGCGATAAATCGTAACCATTTCTCAGATCAACCATTCATGAAGCCACTTCCCTTTTGACTAATACCACAACAGATTTCCGGGCCGGACCTCGATATTATCCTTCTAACAAGCTGAGATCAAATCTGTTCGTATTCATTAATGACTCCAACGACCATCTCGAATCCAACACTCCACTCTGGTGATATGACACCTCAATACAGGCCTAAGCCACAACTTGCATAATACACGCACCAATAAGAAACGGTCTGAACATACTCAAATCATGACAAATGACTCAAACGAAAGAGCTGTAACTCAAGTTCATCAGTAGCATCATCACACAAGGCTGAGACCCCGTCTCACATCATAGAAATAGGACACTTGAATCTACCTCGAAAGGTCATAACTCCACGTAGCCTCGCTACAATGCGCGATCATATCCAAACACTGTTACACATGAAGCACCTCAAGTCTCTGTGATCAAAAATCGACAGCCACGCACATTTTGATGTCTGAATCCAAGGCAATTCATTACATCCACGTTGAAACAAATAACATATGACACGCAACCCGATAGGTCATAACCGATACTCCACTTACCGATCAACACCCAATTACTCTTCCCGCTCGACTTTCTCTATGAATCCCCAATAGAACCGCACCACATGTGCCCATATCCAACAAATCATAACGTCTCACAGCACAGAAAAGCAACTCATAGATCTCCCCAGATCACTAACAAGTTCAATTACGATCGAATCAACCTATCCCTCAACAATACAACTCGGGACCAACCAAGCTAACTCAAGCTAAGTACGTAGCCACATCGGTCTGCCAACGAACTCAATACCAAGAAGGCATGAAACTGCTCTTTCCACTACCACAATTCTTGCCGGAGCCGTACGATACAGTGCCCGGCACCAAATCAATACCGAAATCCATAACCTCGCCCGACAACATGCCCGGCCACAAGAAACGCATCCGAAAAGTCTCTCAACACCACAACTGAATCAATGGTAGAAACCTTTGTACTGAAATCCATCACGAAGGCCCACTTAAGAAAAACAGTCCTTCCCAGCCGTCCGCTGGTCTTTGGAATACAAACCACTCTGCTAGAACGTAATCTGATGCACCTCGCCACGCAACCTGTGGCATTTTCCAGCATAGCCCATAGCACAATAGTCTAGAACAACCCAACACTGAGACAACCAGTCTACACCCCAATATCATAGCCAAAATCTAATATACCAAGCAAAGAAAGATCCACTCGAGCCTCCAAATCCCAATAGCCGCTAACGGTACTAATACACACGATCCACAACCACTACATAGTCTGTACTTGAGAACTCCCAGTCTCAAACTCCATATAGCACACGAATCACCGTACCTGATCCCAAATTCCACCGTATGAATACATATTACACCTCGAGTACGCAATCATTCCACGAAAGATATTCTAAAATTCCCCTGTGCCATCAAACAAACTCAGATATCAGCAGTCGATCTAGCAAGAAAGTGTCGCAATACTACCGAAGTATCATCAGTCTAATCACATTAGCCTTTTTGCGAGACATATACTCTCGTCAAATCACTTCCATTTAGCAGTACCATTTCCTTGATTACCTGAGGCTACCCGTTGCCTAAGAATTTTATGAACTCCTTTTCGGAACTGAACTGTAACTCATCAAGCCAAGACCTTCCGTCAATCCCATCTAGAAGAAGAATCATTACACATTCCATGCTTCGCATGCCCATAAAAAATATATTCATCTCCAAACCATAGTATAACCCAACAAGGACTCTCTCCCCCAATTCCATGTGCAGAAGCTAAACTGCCAGGATTGAATCCTTCTACCCAAACCAAGTTAAGCAAGCTGCCAAAACTCAAGAGCATTGCTGCAAAATGCCTGTAAGGCTCATTACCTCGAACACATACGAAGAATTAATCGTACCCTTACCATACCGACTCAGTCTACTATCAACCTATTCCATTTATTAAATTTCCCCTCTGATTCATCATCAACTTGATATTCTTCCTTGCTGTAGTACCACAATACCTCAACCCAGGTTTACCACACGAGACTCGAACATAAGACCACACTGTCTAAGACCCATAGGCCACCGAATATTCCCTCAAATGTTCCCAGAAATGCCACATTCCAGAATACTTTACATTGAAGAACTTCCTGCGAATCTGAATTTGCTACCATCACTTTCCAGATACTGATACATAGAATCCCATAATTAATATAAAATACCACAAGTCTTGACCTTTCCGATGAAAACACAGTCTCTGACCACCTACACAACCTTGAGACACCTGATTGTTACATGTAGAATCTTGAACACAATAAAACCATTCTCGAGAGTCATTCACTCTTATTCAACTGCAAATTACCGGACTTAACGAACAGAACCGCTCATGCCTTATTAGCACTCCGACACTGCAAGATATGATCTCATTCTAATACAAACGAACATCTTCCTTCTTTATTCACTGAGCACTCTTTATCAACAACAGCTCAAGACATCCTATTATTTTCTCACATCTACGAAGCACCATATAACCTTTGTCAAAATTTGCTTCACTCGTGCCATCCTCGGCTCAATTTCTGCAACCAGGACAGATCCGCCGGCATACCTCGAAACAGAACCAACATAGCACATAACCGTGCGATCAGCTAATCAACAGCAACCTCCCCAACTTGGCTCGAAGCCATATATCAGGACACACTCAATAACTCATAATGCTTCTACTCTAACGATGCCACCATATCTAGTGAGATTAAACTCAAATCATCTACTAGTTTGTGAAAACACAGATCATCTGGTACTGTAATCCTCTACAAATCTCGCATTTACCCCCACATCAGTTGAGACCACTCTCTTAAGCGACCCGAATTGTTGAATTTCAACACGTACCCTTCAATTACACCTGAGATCTTCTAACATACACATAAGGATCATACCACTTAAGAACACTCCGCAGGAGATAACCCACCTGCTTCGCCTCAATTTAGTACATCAGCATACCTTCCACTATCATATACGTTACACAGTCATTAGTCTTCCTGAGTCTGAACTCATACCGCCACATGTATTGCACTTTACTTTCCAACTAGGAGACACGAAAATATTCTTCACGCGCCCATAATTTGGGCTACACATAAATCACAATAGGAATCAAACACTTATTCGTTCATCTATTATCCAGCAGACTTCTTTGTCACTATCAAGTCATATAAATACATCTCGCAGCACTAGCATACTCACCACATGGATATTCAATCGCCATTCCGGCTAATAGGGACAATACCGAACATATAAGTTCAAAACACTTGCTCACACAATCAGCACCTCGGTGCTCAAGCCATAGGCAAAGATCCGGCCTCAAGTCCTCCAGACTGGCCCAACATACACACGAAGATCACATCTCGCCCCTTGATCGGGGAATCGCAAGCCATCGAGGCACATATAATACTGAGCGCTCACGTGCGCATACAGACGTGTGGAAGGAATTTCAAGAGTTATATCACAAGCTGAATCAAGTACGCACGATAAGAATTCCAAGAATGTGAAGTTTTCCTAAAGGTTCTGCAGCCTCTCGAGGATAAATACAGACGTCTCCGTACGGATCTGCGAGACTCTACTAAAGCTGCTCATGACTCGTGAGACCTAGTAACCTAGGCTCTGATACCAACTTGTCACGACCCAAACCCCACTCCGGTCGTGATGGCGGCTCTCGTGAAGACAAGTCCAGCCAACTAACCCTAATTGCCTCTTTCAAAAATAGATAAACATGAATAAACAATATTAAAGATGATTCAATAATATTACTTAGCGGAAGTACAACCAAACACAGCCCAAACCGGGGTGTCACAAGTCACGAGCATCTAGAGGAGTCTAAATACAACTACAAGGCCAGTAATATACAGAATAGAATTTTAGAATCAAAGGAAGAAATCAGGTGCCGCGAACGGTGGCAGTCACCTTGCTCAGCTATTATAGCAAAATCTTCAACCAGCTCAAAACCCGCTACCGGGTGAACAAATACCTGCATCTGCACGCAAGGTGCAGGGAGTAAAGAGAGTACTCCAACTCAGTGAGTAATAAAAGTAAATAATAACTGAGCAGCAAGAAATCACATAGAGCAACCAACATGCTGTATAGAAGCAGGGTACAATTTTCTGAGAAAACAGTGAAATTTGGGAAATCTCTAGAAATATCTTGGCTCAGTTCAAATCTCCTTTGAAAATGATGTTTTCAATAATTACGGAAACGATTTCAAAATAGTTAGTGCTGATAAGCACACAAAAATCCGCCCTCGGGCATAAATACCACAGTATAACAGGTAAAAAGGGCAAATAAATATGCAAGATGAGCACATAACAGTACGCCCCTCGGGCATATCTCAAAACAGTACCAGCCCCTTGGGCTCAATATCAATCGCTCAGAACAGTATCAGCCCCTCGGACACAGAATCACATCACTCAGAACGGTATCAGCCCCTCGGGCTCAATATCAGTCACACAGTATAACATCAGCCCCTCGGGCTCATTCTCAAATCACATGGGTACGCGCGCTCACTGTGGGGGTGCAGACTCCGGAGGGGCTCCTACAGCCCAAGCGCTATATCATCATAAGGCCTGAAAGCCTGTACATATCAACATGAGGCCTGAAAGCCTTCTCACATTACGCTCGAGGCCTGAAAGCCTCCTCACATATCACTCGAGGCCTAAAAGCCTCCTTACATATCACTCGAGGCCTGAAAGCCTCCTCACATATCACTCGAGTCCTGAAAGCCTCCTCATATATCACTCGAGGCCTGAAAGCCTCCTCACATATCACTCGAGGCATGAAAGCCTCCTCACCTCACGCTCAAGGCCTGATAGCCTCACTCAGTCCAGAAAATATCATAAGCCCCTCGGGCATCAATAAAATAATAGTTCTCAGCCCAGACAATAGTGAAATATCAGTAAGTCTCAAAAATCAATTAGAACGGCTGAGTTTGCAAAAACAGTATAATCAACAGGACTAAGTTCAAGTAGTATATCAAATAGTGAGGGAAGAGTGATAAAAATCCCCGAAGGGGTTCAAATAATTGGCACGAAACCCAAATATGGCAATCAGCCAAATCATGATGATATCAAATAAGTTTCAGTCAAAAACGCGATAAATGCTCTACCCCACGCCCGCTATCCCTCGTGTAAGTCACCTCAATATAGCACTACGGTGTGCAAATCCGGGGTTTTAAACCCTCAGGATATCATTTAAAATCATTACTCACCTCTAGCCGGCCAAAAGTCTAGCTCGCTAAACCTTTTCCCCTCGAATCGACCTCCTCGCGCGTCGAATCAGATCAATACCACAAGGAATACGTTACAATAGGCTAAGGGAACATAACCCAATCGAAAAGACTCGAAAATTATCAAAAATCACGAAGTTAGAAAAACTCGAGCCCCGGGCCCACTTCTCAAAAAATTACAAAACTCACATCGCCTGATTCCTCGTCTCGCCACGAGTCTATACATATCAAATTTACCAAAATCGGAGTCTATTTGACCCTTCAAATTCCATTTTTAAATTACCAATTCTCAAGCCCTAGCTTTACCCCCTTTTGATGAATTTAAACCAATTTCCATGTTAAATTTATCATAATCTCGTGTATTTAGGCCAAGGAACTTACCTCCAATCAATCCTCCTTGAATCCCTCTTCAATTTATCCCAAAGAGCTCTCAAAATACTCAACAATGGAGGAAAGTGGACTAAGCTTCGCGGATGATATGATTTAAAAACCCTTCTGTCCAGGTGAAATTTACCTTACGCGAACGCGGTCAATACCCCCGCGTTTGCGATGACCAGAAAATATTGACCAGGAATTAATCCTACGCGAACGCGGTGCCCAAGCCGCGAACGCGATGCTTCAGAAACTTTAACTACGCGAACGCGTGCCCTATGACGCGAACGCATTGAACAATTTCACAAGGCCTTGATTCCCTTCTACGCGAACGCGTTACCACCAACGCGAACGTGATGCTTTGCCTTCCAGAACTTCGCGAATGTGGCCCTCTTCCACGCGAACGCGAAGACCAAATTCCCAAGCCCTAACATTTCCTCTACGCGTTCGCGACATCACCCACACGAATGCGAAGGGCAAATCTCTGCAACACCAACAGCTGAAAATCTGCTACTTTTAAAGTCCAAAATTGGTCCGATTGACCACCCGAAATCACCCTGAGGCCCCCGGGACCTCAACCAAAAGCGCCAACACATCCTAAAACATTATTCAAACTTGTTCCAATCTTCAAAACACATTGAACAACACTAAAACCATTAAATCACATCGGATTCAAGCCTAAGTTTCTTCAAAACATTCGAAATACGCATTTGATCAAAAACACGAACAAAACACCTCCGAATGACCTGAAATTTTGCACACACATCCAAAATCACCTAATTGAAATACTGCAACTCCCGAAATCCCATTCCGACCTCCGGATCAAAATCTCACCTACCAACCGGAATTCGCCAAAATACTAACTTCGCCAATTCAAGCCTAATTCTACACCGGACCTCCAAAATCAATTCCGATTGCCCTCCTAAGTCACAAATAATCCCCCGAAGCTAACCGAATCACCGGAATTCACATCCGAGCCCTCTAACTCAATAGTCAACATCTGGTTGACTTTTCCAATATAAGCCTTCCTTAAAGAGACTAAATGTCTCATTTCTTATCAGAACCAATCCAAATCAATTCTAACACGCCTTACCTACCAGCTTCGGGTTCTCATGATTATGAAGAGAGTGTCAGGTGCTACATTTGAGGAGGTTGTGGATATTGCTCGTGAGATTGAGTCAGTTCGTCGCTAGGAGCGCGAGGAGGGGGAGGCCAAGGGGCCTCGAGGTCATGGTAGTTTTGGGGGCGCTCCTTCGACGGGCCACTTTCACCACAGTAGAAGCCGTCAGTTCATGCATGCTCAGCTCGCCCAGGTTATCGTGGGGCATCATCAGGCCATGATTCTCACAGTTATCAACAGGGTCATTCCTCACTCAGTGCACTTCCAACCCAGGATTCGTCCCGTGCTCCATCAGTTCAGGATTCTTCTACGCCAGGTGCGTCTGTTAGTCATTCCGACGCTAGGGGTTCCCATCAGTCCTCGTCTCCAACACCCGGGTGTTGCTATGAGTGTAGAGAGATGGGTCACATCTGGAGGCAGTGTCCTCGTCGTCTTGGGGGTTCATCTCAGTAGAGGGGTCAGCCATCAGCCTCGGCCCCAGCCACTTCACCACCCACCCAGCCAGCTAGGGGTGAAGGACATTCATCTAGGGGTTGCCCCAGAGGGGGAGGTCGATCCAGTGGTGATCAGGCCTGCTTCTATGCACTTCCAGCCAGGCCTGATGTGATTGCTTCAGATGCGGTGATTACAGGTATTATCTCAGTCTGCCGCATGGATGCTTCTGTGTTATTTCACCCTGGTTCTACTTTCTCTTATGTGTCATCTTGTTTTGCCCATTATTTGGATATGCCCTGCGAGTTCCTCATTTCTTCTGTGCATGTCTCTACACCGGTGGGCGATACAGTTGTGGTAGACCGTGTGTATCGATCGTGTGTTGTGTCTATTGGGGGTCTGGAGACCCGAGCGGATCTATTGTTATTATGTATGGTGGACTTCGATGTTATTTTGGGCATGGATTGGTTATCTCTGTGCCTGGCTATTCTGGACTGTCATGCCAAGACAACGACTTTGGCTATGCCTGGAGTGCCACGGATTGAGTGGCGAGGTTCGGCCGATTATGTCCCCAGCAGGGTGATTTCTTTCTTGAAGGCCCAGCGTATGGTTGGGAAAGGTTGTCTTTCATATCTAGCATTTGTGAGGGATGTCAGTGCAGAGACTCCCAGTATTGATTTCGTTCCAGTTGTGAGGGATTTCCCCGATGTGTTTCCTGCAAACCTCCGGGCATGCCACCGGACAGGGATATTGATTTTGGTATTGATCTGGTGCCGGGCACTCAGCCCATATCTGTTCTTCCGTATCATATGACACCAGCGGAGTTGAAGGAGTTAAAGGAGCAGCTTTAGGAACTCCTTGACAAGGGGTACATTCGTCCTAGTGTGTCACCGTGGGGTACGCCAGTTCTTTTTGTGAAGAAGAAGGACGGCACAATGAGAGTGTGCATTGATTATAGGCAGTTGAACAACGTAACAATTAAGAACAAGTATCCTTTGCCTCGTATCAATGATTTGTTCGACCAGCTCCAGGGAGCGAGAGTGTTCTCCAAGATTGATCTCCGCTCAGGTTATCACCAGTTGAATATCAATGACTCAAATATTCTTAAGACAACTTTCAGGACCCGATATGGTCATTGTGAGTTCTTGGTGATGTCTTTCGGGCTGACAGATGCCCCAGCAGCGTTCATGCATCTGATGAACAATGTGTTCTGGCTGTACCTCGACTCGTTTGTCATAGTCTTCATTGATGATATTCTGGTATACTCGTGTAGTCAGGAGGAGCACGCGGAGCATTTGAGAGTGGTGTTACTGAGATTGAGAGAGGAGAAACTTTATGCAAAGTTCTCCAAATGTGAGTTTTGGCTCAGTTCAGTGGCTTTCTTGGGGCACGTGGTGTCCAACGATGGTATTCAGGTTGACCGAAAGAAGATAGAGGCGGTTCAGAGTTGGCCCAGACCGTCCTCAGCCACAAAGATTCGCAGTTTTCTTGGTTTGGCGGGTTATTATCGCCGGTTTGTTCAGAGATTTTCATCTATTGCATCGTCC
Source organism: Nicotiana attenuata (assembly GCF_001879085.1). Taxonomy (NCBI): domain Eukaryota; kingdom Viridiplantae; phylum Streptophyta; class Magnoliopsida; order Solanales; family Solanaceae; genus Nicotiana; species Nicotiana attenuata. The sequence goes on along the minus strand of NW_017670383.1, from coordinate 650,229 downwards.
TTGACCAAGTTGACTTAGAAGGGTGATTCATTTCACTGGTCTGATGAGTGTCACGAGAGCTTTCAAAAGCTCAAGACTGCCTTGACCACAGCTCCAGTGTTAGTTTTTCCATCAGCTTTAGGTTCTTATACCGTGTATTGTGATGCTTCGAGAGTTGGCATTGGATGTGTTCTGATGCAGAGGGTAGAGTTGTTGCTTATGCTTCTCGTCAGTTGAAGCCTCATGAGAAGAACTACCCCGTTCATGATTTGGAGTTAGTTGTCATTGTTCACGCGTTAAAGATTTGGAGGCATTATTTGTATGGTGTGTCTTGTGAGGTGTATACTGATCATCGTAGCCTCCAGCACTTGTTCAAGCAAAAGGATCTCAATTTGAGGCAGCGGAGGTGGTTGGAGTTGCTTAAGGATTATGACATTGCTATTCTGTATCACCCGGGGAAGGCAAATGTGGTGGCCGACGCTTTGAACCGAAAGGCGGTGAGCATGGGGAGTTTGGCGTATATTCTAGTTGGGGAGAGACCTCTTGCAGTGGATGTTCAGGCTTTGGCCAATCGGTTCGTGAGGTTGGATATTTTGGAGTATTGGCTTGTGTGATTTCTCGGTCTTCCTTATATGAGCGCATCAGAGAGCGCCAGTATGATGATCATCATTTGCATGTCCTTTAGGGACGGAGTTTAGCATGATGATGCCAGAGATGTGACTATCGGTGATGATGGGGTGTTGAGGATGCAGGGCCGGATATGTGTGCCTAATTTGGATGGGCTTCGGGAGTTGATTCTGGAGGAGGCCCATAGCTCGCGGTATTCCATTCATCCAGGTGCCGCGAAGATGTATCAGGATTTGAGACAGCATTATTGGTGGAGGAGAATGAAGAAAGACATTGTGGGATTTGTAGCTCGGTGTCTCAATTGTCAGCAGGTGAAATATGAGCATCAGAGACCGGGTGGCTTGCTTCAGCGCATGGATATTCCAGAGCGGAAGTGGGAGCGGATCACCATGGACTTTGTGGCTGGGCTCCCACGGACTTTGAAGAAGTTCGATGCTATTTTGGTGATTGTGGATCGGCTGACCAAGTCCACGCACTTCATTCCAATCTGTACTACTTATTCTTCAGTGCGGTTGGCAGAGATCTATATTCGGGAGATTGTTCGTTTGCATGGTGTCCCAGTTTCCATCATTTCAGACTGGGGCACTCAACTTACTTCACAGATTTGGAGGTCTGTACAGCGAGAGTTGGGTACTCAGGTTGAGTTTAGCACAACTTTTCACCCTCAAACGGACGGGCAGTCCGAGCGCACTATTCAGATATTGGAGGACATGTTACGCGCTTGTGTCATTGATTTTGGAGGGTCATGGGATCAGTTTCTACCGCTCGCTGAGTTTTCTTATAACAATAGTTACTAGTCGAGTTTTCAGATGGCTCCATATGAGGCTTTGTATGGGAGGCGGTGTAGATCTCCAGTTGGTTGGTTTGAGTCAGGCGAGGTCACGCTATTAGGTACAGATTTGGTGCAGGATGCTTTAGACAAGGAAGGTGATTCAGGAGGGCTTTGTACAGCCTAGTCGAGACAAAAGAGCTATGCTAACAGGAAGGTCCGGGATGTATCCTACATGGTTGGTGAGAAGGTTTTGTTGAAGGTTTCACCCATGAAGGGTGTTATGAGATTTGAAAAAAAGGGTAAATTGAGTCCACGGTTCATTGGGCCTTTTGTGGTACTTCGTAGGATTGGGGAGGTGGCTTATGAGCTTGCTTTGCCACCCAGCTTGTCGAGTGTGCATCCGGTATTTCATGTTTCTATGCTCCGGAAGTATATTGGGGACCCGTCTCATGTTCTAGATTTCAGCACGGTTCAGCTAAAGGGTGATCTGACTTATGATGTGGAGCCAACAACTATTTTGGAGCATCAGGTTCGAAAGTTAAGATCAAAAGATATAACTTCAGTGAAAGTGCAGTGGAGAGGTCGGCTTGTGAAGGAGGCTACCTGGGAGACCGAGCAGGAGATGCGGAGAATATATCCTCACCTATTTGAGGCTTCAGGTATGTTTCTAGACTCGTTCGAGGACGAACGTTTGTCTAAGAGGGGGAGGATGTGACGACCCGGCCGGTCGTCTCATGAGTTACCGCTCCATTTTCCTCATTTCTGCTTCTATTTGCTTTGTTTGTCGGTTCTATAGGTGATCAGGTTGGTTGGCTCGGGTTCGGAAAGGTATTGAGAAGGTTTGAGACACTTAGGATCTTTTAAGAAAGCTTAAGTTGGAAAAGTCAACCGGATGTTGACATATGTGTTAGAGGGCTCGGATGTGAGTCCCGATGGTTCGGATAGCTTCAGGGATGAATTGGGACTTAGGAGCGTAACAGAATGTGTTTTGGAGGTCCGAAGTAGATTTAGGCTTGAATTGGCGCAATTGAGTTTTTGGAATTTTCCCGGTTGATAGGGGAGATTTTTATATAGGGGTCGGAGTAGAATTCCGGAAGTTGCAGTAGCTCCGTTATGTCATTTGGGATGTGTGTGAAAAATTTTAGGTCATTCGGACGTGGTTTGGTATACTTTTTGATCAAAAGCGGAGTGCGGAAGATTTTAGAACCTTAGGCTTGAATTCGATGTGTTTTGGTGGTTTTGATATAGTTTGGGGTGTTTTGGAGGTTGGTATAAGTTTGAATAGTAGCATAGGATGTGTTTGTGCTGTTGGTTGAGGTCCCGGGGGCCTTGGGGTGATATCGGATGGTTGTTGGGAAGTTTGGAAGTGATTTGGCAGCTGAAAGTGTTGGAATTGCTGTCATAACCGCACCTGCGGCTAGGTGACCGCAGGTGCGATCTCGCAGAAGCGAAAAGGGGGACGCAGATGCGACCAGAGGCATGATTGGCTGTGACCGCAGAAGCGGTTGTGTGAGCGCACCTGCGATGGCGCAGGTGCGGATTGGGCATCGCAGATGCAGAAAGGCGGAGCTAAAGTGAAAACCGCAGATGCGGTACCTTGGACCGCAGATGCGGTGGATTGAGCGCAGGTGCGAAAATGTTGGGTTAGAATGTTTATATTTCCTCCTTCGCGATTTTCAGAGGGTTTCACCATTTTTAAGCACGAATTTTGGAGCTTTGGGCGATTTTGGAGAGAGAATTCAAGGAGACTTCACTGAGGTAAGGTCTTGGACTATGAAAACTCGTTTCTATGGTATTAATTCACGGATTAGAGCTGTAATTAAGGTAGAATTTGAGGAACTAGGGCTTGGAAACTTAGACCTTTGAGTGAGGATTTGAAGGACCATTTGTTGTCGGATTTTGGAACTTTTGACATGTATGAACTCGTGGGGAGATAAGGAATCTATTGGTGTGAATTTTATCGAATTCCGAGACGTGGGCCCGGGGGTCGGGTTTTGGTAATTTCGGGATTTGCATTGTTTTTCGATTATTTTCGAGTGGGCTTTGTCCCTTTAGCATAATTTGATGGTTACGTTCTGATTTTGGTAGATTCGGAGCATCCGGAGGCCGATTCGAGTCCGATTTTGACGTGAGTAATGATTTTAAATGTTGTTCTATGGGTAAGAAACCCCGGATTACACAGCGTTAGGCTAAGTTGAGGTGACGCACACGCTAGATGACGAGCGTGGGTTGTGCACCATGGGGGATTGTGACTTGGTCCATCCTAAATGACTGTTTTATTGTGTATTGGATTGCAAATTGTCTGATATTATTATGTTTTGGGTAAAATACCATATTTGGGCTTCTTGCCAACTGTTTGGACCCTAGGGGATATGTACTGCTATTTTCCTCACTGTTTTGACTTTATACTTGCACTCAGTCATACTATATTTTAGTGTTTTCATAACTCACCCATGCTTACTCTGTTTTAAACCCTTTATATGATATATTAAAAGATATTTTGAGTTGAGCATCATGTTTACTGTTGCCCGAGGGGCTTATGAGATTCTGACTGAGTAAGGCCGAGGTCCTGTATTGTGGGATACTTTTGGGTCGGGCTGCATGCCGCAGCGGTGATTTACCGATTACGATATTGAGGCCGAGGGCCTGAGATTGTATGCCACGAGGTGGCCTGTGATTGATCTGAGGCCGAGAGCATGTTTGATTATGCCACGAGATGGCTTGATATTGCGCTTGGGCAGTAAGGGGCCCCTCCCGGAGTCTGTACACCCCCAGTGAGCGCGGGTACCCATTGTGATATGAGATATAGCCCGAGGGGCTGGTATTTGTTCTATGTTATTGCCCGAGGGGCTGATTCAGTTGTTATTGTGCCCGAGGGGCAGTTCTTATGTGTTAACCCTTTTCTAGCTGCATTTCCTTTATTTGTTTAACTGCTTAAAAGGTATTTTTATGAGATTTCACTGTTTAATTGTGTTTACTTATTTTGTACTGCCTCTTATAGCTTATTGTTGTGTTTAATGTGATTTGATATCGCTCAATCTTCATTTATTGTTATTACTCACTGTGTATAGATTCGTGCGCTGGAGGTCCTGCTAGCAAGGGTTGAGAGCTGTCCAACAGATTTCTGGAGATTCACTAGGTAGCTGCCCGGCGATTCGCAGCCCAATGCATTCTTCCTCTATCTTATTTCCTTCTATTTTAGTTATGTAATATTGGAGTAGACCTTTCAGACTTGTAGTGTTATCTTAGATGCTCATGACTGGTGACACCCCGATGTCGGGCTGTGTTGTTATTCCGCAAACTGTATTGTTTACCTTATTTTGGGATTTTATTCTGTTAAAGACTTAATGTTTATTATTTTAATTGCATAAAATAAATTGGAAGTGTGTCGGCTGGCCTTTTCTTCATGAGAGGCGCCATCACGACCGGGTCCGGGTTTAGGGTAGTGACACTTTGTATATATTTTTATCCGGGGTATGCCCCGTAGTGAATGTAAATGGAGGCCATGGCATCATTTTCGAGTGAGCATAATATAGACTATTAGTATTTTCCTTTTATGTTATTTTCTTTTATTTAGGTGGGAACGACCTCGAACTTTTTGGATGTTTATTTTCCTTTTCTGTGATTTTACCTCAATTTGAATATTTTAAAAGCCAACTAGATCGAGTACGCAACCGTGACTTTCACAGGACTTGGTGAGTTCCTAACACCTTCTCCCCGAGTCAAATGAACCTCTTTACCTGATCTCTGGTGCAGACTTATAGCCCGTTTGGCCAAGCTTCTAAAATCAGCTTATTTTGAAAAGTGCTTTTCTCAAAAGTACTTTTTAAAAAAGTGATTTTGGTTAGAAGCAATTTGTGTTTGGCTAATTAATTTGAAAAGTACTTTAGAGCAATAATTAGTGTTTGGCCAAGCTTTTGAAAACTACTTCTAAGTGTATTTTTCTCAAAAGTGCTTCTCAGAAAAGTGCTTTTGGAGAGAAGCTACTTTTTTTTGCTTCTCCAAAACTGCTTCTGCTTCTGCTCAAAAGCACTTTTTTTACTTCCAAAAGCATGGCCAAACACCTCAATTTTTGGCCAAAAGTACTTTCGGCAAAAAAAAAGCACTTTTGGCCCAAAAAAAAAAAAAAGATTGGCCGAACAGGCTATTAGTTTTGTGAGTCAAAAGTGTTTTAAAAGGATAAATCATTTCTAAAAACGGTGACCTGACACACCGAGATCAAATGTCTGGTGGCGACTCTGAAAATCCTTCGAAACGCAATCTTTTTGTCACTTTCAATTTTGAATACTTTTTGAGCTTTACAAATCCTTTTAATATTTTTAAGAGGGTTAGTGAGGTAAAAAAGGGTGTGCCAGCTTTGGCGACTCTGTTGGGGAGTTGCAGGTTCGAGCTGATACTTGATCTTGTTGGCTTTTAGGATATTTAGTTGAGGTGTTTGTTTTCTTTATTTGCTTTGTTTATTTGCTTTGTTTGTCTTATTTCCTGTTTTGTTGGTTTTTTGTTTATTGCTTTTCCTTATGTGTTTACTACTTTATAAATGTCATCATTTGAATAACCACGGTTCTTCTTTCTGCAACAAGTCTTCCGGGGTACGTTTGAGCGTACACGGCCTTTTTGTGAGTCACCCGTGTCATTAAGGGGGTGGCGTGGGAGCGTGGAGTACTAGGGCAGCCGCCATCGACCACGTGCCGCCCCGAATGGCCTTGTCTAGTGAACCCCAAACTTAGGTCAGCCTTTAGGTCATGCTTATTTGCATCATTTCATTTAAACCTAGCAGGGCTCGGTCCCAGGGACCGTGTCCCATTGTAGGAGGCATATTCCAATTATGTCAAAACGGTCCCATGGCCCAAAAAGACATTTAATCATCCCTGTGTTCTACATGATGCATTCTTTAAGGGTAAAAGGTCATTTGGTGGACCAATGATAGTTGAGGGTATAAAGATGAAGCACGTAGGGCCCAATTATATTTTTCTTTCACAACTTTTTCAAGAAAAGACCAAAAAAATGAAAATAAAAAATCCAAAGAGATTTTGCACTTTCCCGACATTTTCCAAAAAAAAAAGAGAAAAATAAAATCCAAAAAGATTTTACACGTTTCATCATTTTTCAAAAAAAAAAAGACAAAAAAAGTGTTTTCTCCAAATTAGTATTTTTTTAGATTCTCTCCTATCCAATCTTCCCGAATTACGCATACCTGATTCTCGTCTTTCGGGGTGGGATACGTAGGTAGACCACATAGGGACCGGTCTTCCTAGTGAGTTTTAGGTTCTTGGCTTCGCGGGGTCTTAGCCAAATCTTGCATTTCTAGCCACGTTTGGCCACATTGGTCATTTTGCAAAATAGGGCTATTTTCTCAAAGAGGCTTGTTATCCCATGTCTTAGAGCCCTAAGTCCACAACAAGGTGTCCTCTCAGTTTTAAGGTCCATTCTAGTTGAATTTGCTTATCTAGCCACTTTTGGCCACATCGCCATTCTTGCAAAATGGGGTCATTTTCGCAAAAGTGGTTCAATGACCCATGTTTTAGGATCTTGAGTCCACAACTAGGTGTCATATTACTTTAAGGTCCGTCCTTTTGAGTTTGCATCTTTTGCCACTTCTGGCCATATCGGTCGTTTTTGCAAAATGGGTCATTTCTGCAAATTAATTTTGGGCCATGATTATTGGGAGTTTGAATCCATATAAGCCTTAGTGAGATATTTCCATATCTGAGTAGTCACCCTTGTTGAGTTTGCACTTCTACCCATTCTTGGCCACGTAGATTAATTTTCAAAAATAGCCCAATCGTGTTTTGCATGTGTCCAATAGGAGGTAATGTGGCATCCCATAGTGTCTTGAGTCATTAACCTTATTTAATCTTATTCAGGTATGGATTCATGTGCCAGAGATTGAGCATGACAGACGCCAAGGACCATCTTTGTCAGGACCGCTGTATTCAGGAGCTAATTGAGGAGACTTTTTATAATTTTTAGTCTGTTTTCACAGTTTCTTTTACTTTCTAGTCTTGTCCAGTAGTATTGAGTCTTTTAGGTGGTGTTTGAGTTTGTCATAGTTTGGCTGAGTCTATTAAATCTTTTGTCATCGTACTTCCCATTTTGTATTTGAAGACCAAAAAAATAGTTATAAATGAAAAATTCAAAAGATTTTTATTTTTAGTTTATTTTATCCATCATTTTTCCAGAACGACGCTTGATCTGATGCATGAGGGATATGATACATAGGCATCCTACATTGGGTTCGATCGAATCATCATTAGAAAAAACAAAAAAAGGAAAAAAAAGAAAAGGAAAAAAAGAATGAAGTTGTGGGACGTGAGAAATGAGAGGAAAGAAAAGAGCGATAATCAAAAAGAAAAGAGGGGGAAGGAAATGAAAAACCAAACGGTGCTAGAAAGGAAAATGAAGAAGGAAACGGGGCAAGAAGAGTGAAATTGGGATGATGCCATATGACCTTCGTACCCTCGAAGTCATTTTAGAACAAATAACTGTGACTAGGTGCATTGCACATAGTGTGAGATTATCTTATGTTAAATGCCCTAACGCTAACATGATGAATTCATTTGGTTCCTCTTTGTTATCTTCATTATAGCAGAAGGGTGGTTGGTTTGTGGTTCTTAAAGTGCTAACTCTTCTCTACAACATAAAGTCGAAGGGCAATGGCAGATGACAATAGAATTGAGTTGGTTGATACTGGTGCCCAAAAGCAATTGGTTGAACAGGACACTGGGTTGGTTGAAGAGGTGAGGATATTAAGACAACACATGGCGGACATGTATCAGGCTTGGATGACTGGGAAGGCACCACCCCCGCCATCACCTAGCTTCCTTGATGCTACCCTTACCCAAACTCCGGTCATAGTGTCAGATGATCTACCATATTCTCCAGATTTTCCCGCTTATCACAGCTTTCCCAACCTCCCTAGTAGCTCCATCACTCGTCCTCCAATTACCTTTCCCAAAAATTGCCCTCCTGTCATATCCACTATCCCCACGATCACAACTTCTCAACAATCTTTCCTTGATAGATCCAACAATGAACACCCACTCAAAATTCAGGATGCCCAATATTACCCCTCAGAGGTTGTTCACAAGGTCCCTGACTCATACAATCATAGCTTTCAGAATGAGCCTCATGTTGAAAATGAAAAGTTCACAGGAAAAGAAGGGCGAGATGAGATATCCAGGATGCTGGAAGGTATAGAACAGTCCTTAAAGAACATGCAAGGGATGGGAAATCAGATTAACATGTGTTGCAATGACTTATGTATGTTCCCTGGTGTTCATCCGCCCGCGGGATTTAAAATGCCAAAGTTTAACATGTATGATGGGCGTGGAGATCCAGTAGCCCATCTGAGGGGTTATTGTAGTGAAATGAGAAGTGTCGACGGGAAAGATGATTTGTTGATGGCGTGTTTTAGTGAGAGTTTGAGTGGCGCAGCCTTGGAGTGGTATATGATGACATCCAAATCCACTACTAAAAAGTAGATGGACACGGTCGCATGCAATATAATTTACCCAACTATGAGTCGGGATCGAATCTCACACAGAACAATATCTAGGCGATTAGGAAGGTAAGAGAATTATTACTTGTTATGCAATGCCAAACACTTAGAATTAGTTTTAGAAAATATTTATACCTAAATGCGGAAATGTAAACTAACCTAGAAAGCAAGTAAAATGATCAATGGCTACAAATATGGATGCATTGGAAATTATACTCAAGTAACGATCCAATGTATTTCATGATTTTACAAATATGAGCGATTTGATGTTAATTAGCCACGGGAAACAATTCTATATTAGCTTCTTCCAAAGACTAACAAGACTTCCTAATTATCCCTAAAATAATTAAGAGATTAAGCACACCCGGATATGGCTACAAGTAGTTCAATCTAATCCCTAGGTAGAATCTATAAAATGAGGGTTAAAGCCTCAAATTCTTGTTAATTATTCTTTCCCAACCCCAAATAATCATTCCCACATTTAATTCGGAGTTAATGGACGAGTCCTAGTGTTAGCTAATCCCTTTGGAAACATTAAATAACAAGAATAATTAAATTAACAATAACTCACTTCATAAAAGGATAAAAATCATTCAATACATAAGCACAACAAGGTATTTAATTCACACTTTAAATATGAATAATCCCATAAACATGATTCAAGTGTTGGATAAAATACTACACACTTAGATATACAATACAAAGCAAGGAAAAGAAGAAATAAACATAAATGGGTAAGAAATTCTCAACCAAAAGCTTCAAATCTTCAAGACCAAAGTGTGTGTGCAAACCCTAGCTTCCAACCTTGTTCTCTCTAGTGTTTGGAATTGAAAATAAGCCAAAGATATGCCAAAGATATTTACAAATGAGCTCAGTCGTGTATTAAATGGTTTGGGGATTAAAAACGTGGAATTCCATTTCTACCCAGAAATTGCCCAGAAAATAATCTATGCGTTCGCGTATGTTCTCCTGCGTTCACGGTGAGTAACTTCTCCAAGGTCCGCGATCGTGTACATGTCACGCGTTCGCATAGCTCAAGTGACCAGCCGCTGACCAGGCTTTCTTCTTTGCGTTCGCATAGGTTCATACGCGTTCGCGTAGCTTTGCCATCGTTGACTTCTGCGATCGCGTGTTGTTTCTTGCGATCGCATAGGGTAATCACTGGCAGTGGTCCATTTTTCCTTTTTTAGCACTTTTTGACTTGTTTTCTTCTATATCTTATCCAAATCATATGATACCTGAAATATGCCAATAAACCTCAGAAAAGTCATAATTTCTCATCAAAATCATACAAAAGCCTAAGTATTAAGAAGAGATAAGTTGGTAAAATACCAACTTATCAAACCCCCAAACTTAAACTGTTGCTTGTCCTCAAGCAATTCAAAAACCAAGTACATCCTTCACTAAAATCATCCATTAAGCTCAATGGCATACCAAGCATCATTTCAAGTCAAAAAAGTACAAATTCAACACAATATAATGACTTTGGTTGGTACCAACAATTAATCCAAAGCATATGAATCATTAACTTCTCATAAATTTTATTTCAATTCAAGTGCTCAAACAGTACATTAATCAAAGTGGCAACCAAGTCAAGACACTAAAGCTTCAAAATTTGCCTCATTATCACAAACAATTTTCTTTTGTTCATTCCTCCGAATTGGAGATTGGATTAAGTTCACAACTCAGAATTTTTATGTGCCCTCACACTTAAGAGAGAATCCCAACTTATAAATTGCAATTTAAACACACATAGGATATCTAATGGAAAGAATTAACTCTCACTCTCTCAAAGATGTTCGAATGCACAAAAGTAGTGCCATAGGCTTGCCCTTCATGTAATTCTCCACTAATGTAGACACACTTGGTTCGAAATCAAGTAGGACTTAAAGGATTGTAATGTAGGCCTTAGGTTGAGGTAGGGCACAATTTGGATAAGAGTGACTCAAAACCTCCCTAAGCACTAAACTTTGCAACAATTAAAGCACACTTCCTTCAAAAATATTTTCCATCCTTTCTTCACTTTTCATTCCACACCTAATCTTCCCTTTATTCACAACTCTATGTTTTTTTACTTTTTCAAAATCAAGGAAGGTTCCTTTTTTTTTATTTACCTTTCACCTTTTAAGCAACTTCCACATCACAACTTTTCCAACCTTCTCTCCCAAACTTAGGCTTTTAGCCTTTGTTTACACATTCAAAGTACTTAGGGAGGTAGGGTGCCAAAAGCTAGATCACTAAATAACCAAGGGTTAAAGCTTGTAACATGGTTGGCAAAGAAAAAATTTAAAGGCTCAAAAGGGGTTGACTAGGGAAAATATGCGAGGGTAGGAAATTTAATGCACAATAACGGTCCAAGGAAGGCCTAATATCATTTTTCAAACCAAGTTAGTCTAAGATTTTGCCTTGATGCACATTCTGGGCAAGTTCTAGACTATAAATGATGCAAAAGAATTCACAACAAATCTCACCACACATGGCACATGCAAACTTGAGTGACATATAAATCCAAAATCCAATTAAAACAAATGAACCCGAAGAAAATTACATAGAGCCTAAAGACTATTTAATGAATCACAAAGCCAAAAATAGAACCTAAAAGTCACAACAAGAATTATAACTTCAATCATTTTTCATTTTAAAGATCAAAACTGCATATGCCAATGTTTAAATTGTGTTGGTACCAAACAAGTCACATATTGGTTTATGGACAAAATATTACACCCAATAACCACTTTATTCACTACTAGCTACTAAACTAACTAAAAGCTTAAAAAAAATATTTACCTAAACAAGACTAATCCCTTAAGAAAGTTGTCACGCCATCCATCATAGGGAAAAGTCACCCGGTTCGACACAAATTATTTCCTTGGAAAAGAACCGTGGTAGAAAGAAAAACCAAGGAGTTTCATTAGTACTACTATAAAAAAAAACCAAAATAAACACAAATAAAAACAAGAAAAATAAAAGCCAACAAGAAAATGCTGATTCTACAAAATATTACTAATAAACTAACAATGTCAACCAATCCACATAAGTTCACAAAAAATGATCATGCTCCACATAATGCTCTACAAACATACATCAAATATGAGCCACCCCCAACCTAAAGTGTTGCATTGTCCCCAATGCAACTAATGAAAACAAGATAAAATCAAGGAGGTGCTCCCTTAAACTGCATCACTCGGAGGTGGAGGTGGTGGGAAATTTGAGCTCCAAATCCTCATCATCATCGTCCTCAGAATAATATGAGCCACAGAATGAACTCAGCTTGTGCATCATCCTTGACAGAAACTTTCTTTTCTTCTTTTCATGCTCCTTGAACTTCATCTGTCGTCTTTTAACTTTTCCTTGTCTCCGGCTCATGTCTTCTAACCTAGTTTTGATTGCTTGTTGTTCCTGAACTACATCATCCAAAGTTGGTGGCTTCTTACCGGTCCCAATCGAAGTGCTCTCTCCAGATAGACAGAGGGAAAGCCAGCGAAAAGCTGTCGAATGTGAGCACCTAACGCCATAGATTTGATGGGAAATGTCGCGCATAGTGGGGGCCGATAAGGAAGTGGAGCCATGGGGTCATGTGGTCCCGCTGTAGCTGTGCAGGAACCACCGGATCCCTCGACAGTCTCAGCAAATTGTCCAAATGAAGGAGATAGCACATCAATTCTTCTCTTCTTCTTCTTGCCAGTTGGCCTCTTTCGAAGAATTGGATAGATAGCCGTGCCTGGGTCCTTCTCAGAATCATGCGGGTTCTTTAGCACCCCAGCATCATAGCACAACTGAGTGATCAATGAGGGAAAGAATAGACTCTTGACCTCCCATTGCATGTTTCCTCAATTTCACTCACTATGTGCTGGCCCACGTTCACTGGCAAGTCATCCATAATAGCAACAATCATCATTGCCTTCTCAGGCGTCACCTCAGTCTCATGTCTAGCCGACACGATTCTGGCACAAATAATGGACAATCAAGTCTTGGCTTCAGCTGTGAAATCATAAGAATCAATCCCTTTGTGCGACCTTTCCCAATTCGGTGTTATCCCATCATGAAGCTTCTCCACCAACCATTGGCTTCCTCTCTCTCTTGCTCTGGCTCTATATGCCTCATTGTAAGTATTGGGAAGCATGTAGTGTGCATTTATTACTTTGGGACCAAAGTTGACCTGCTTGCCCCTAACAAAGGTGAATATTTCCCCTGGAAAATCTGTCTTCAAGGCGTTGGCATAAAATTTACGAACAACTGTGTAGTTCACTTTAATTAGTTCAGGAGCAAAGCATATCCATCCATTGTCAGTCAATCTTCGAAAAAAATCCGGCATCTTAGCCTCAACGTTGTCCAAACAGATGCCCCTTCTTTGACAATGCTCTTTGACATGAGTTTGTCATAATTTCTTTCACATTCAGCAGCTACGAATCTGGCTTGATCAAAATATTCTTCTTCCACATCTTGGGGAGCTGGATCTTGTGCAATTTCAACATTTTCTGAGGCCATTTTATGCTCAAAGTACCTACAAAAGGAGACCACATGTCAACTGCTTGTATGGGTACATAATACATTATATTATGATGCACTTAGGCGAAAGAAAAAGATAAGAAAGCATCAGCGAAAAATTCAGCAGAGCTACAGTTTTTGGACTGCTGAAGCTAAAGCTATGCGATCGCGGAAGTACACACGCGATCGCGAAGTGAATTTTTTTGTTCTCAGAGTTTAAAGCACGACGATCGCGGAACAGTCGACGTGATCGCATGAGGCATTTTTCCACAGTGAAGAATTAGACCTACGCGATCGCGGAATCGGGCATCGCGGTCGCGAAGGTCTTCTGCCTCGCCCAACTGAAGTTCTTTTTGTGCATTTTCCCAAACACATGATGGGCATCAAGTGTTCATAGCAATTTCGGAGAAATTAAGAACTGTTCTAACCCCAAATTTTTCAAGAGTTAAGATCTCACTCTCTCAACAAAATTTTCCCAACAAGCAAGGACACATTCAAACACAATATTCACAGCAAATACTTTAAAATATCAGCCCTAGACATGAAGTAGAGAAGAAGAAGAAAGAAAAATGGTTGTTCATTCACATTTGTAGCACAAAGAATGGAACTTTAAGAGAGATTAAAGTGACGAAGCACATACCTCTGAGATTAAACCTTGATTATTGATATGGAATTGAAGAGATAAAAGCTTTAAGCTGATTTTGAGGGCCACGGGAGTGAGAAAGCTCGGTTTCTATTGTTTGGGCAGAAGTGTTGGCTATTTTTGATATCTAGTGTTTAAAATTCAAGTGACTTACCTGGACCTATGTGATCGTGCGTATGCTTATGTGATCGCATAGAGAAAAAGCCCCCATTTTCCGCGATTGCCTGACATGTTAGGCGACTGCATAGAGTTAGCTGAACCCAACCCTGATGGTGTGCGAACGTCTGGCCTTTCTGCGATCGCATAGTGGAGCAGTGTTCTGTTGTGCAATTTTGCACCAGCTACTGTTTTTGGCTGCCGGGTCACCCCGACCTGCTCAAATCAACTCCAAAAATTTTGAAACTTGGCAGATTGGTTAGAAATAATATAATAATCTATTCTAAAAAAGAAAATTTCAAAAATGACTAAAAATTTTGAAAAACGATGGGTTGCCTCCCACCAAGCGCCGCATTTAACGTCGTGGCGCGATACAAAACAACTTTACCACTTTTCTCGCCTCTTTGATGATATGAATTGGGCATCCAACTTGGAATCAAGTTTGTGACCACGAGCGGTGGGGGTGGTAAGTAGATGATCAAGCCAAGCATCAATTTCTTCATTTTGTACTTCTTAGCTTTCATGTGAGGAATGTCATTTTTCCTTCTTGTTCCCTCAAATTGTAAGATGTATGGTTTGTGCCTTTCCTCCTCGCAATCCCTCATTGTCTCGTGTAGTTCAATTCCCATATCACCACACAATTCCAATGTTGAAAAATGCTTGAAATGTGACATCAAACCTCCAAATTGCAATTCTTCCTGGATTTTGACATCCTCTTTTTCCCCCGGATTAGAGTCAATCTCAACCATATTTTCATGCATACCGATTGACTCTAATTTCATATTTTTCTTGGCATCACTAATACTCATGGAGTCGGTTGGCGGATGTTCAATTCTTGATTCCTCAAAGTAAAGCTCACTTTCTTCCTCGGAGTCGGACTCTTCTTGACTTCTTTCCACACTCTCAAGTTGGTGGGCATAGTGAGCCTCAACCAATATTTTCATTTGACTTTCCAAAGTACGGATAGTATCATCATTTTGAGTCAAGACTTACTTCAAGTCCTCGAGTACAATGTTGTGTTTCTCCTCATTTGCAAGAACTGTCTCCAACATGAGCATCATCTTCTCATTTTGAGCATTTGAGAGTTCTTCTTGGTTTTGATCAAGTGCCAAGGAAAGATTTTCGGCTTCCACATCTAAGGAAATTTTTTGGCTATCACTAACTTCCAAGGCTTTTTGGACCTCTAAAGCTTCAAGCATTTCTCCCATTTGTGAGTGCAACTTTTCAAGTAGCAAGTCATTTTGGAGACTATTTTCCAAAAGCTCCTCCAAGGCACTTTGTTCTTTGTTTCCTCCTTCAATTAGGCATTCTAACATGAGCTTGAACTCTCCATTTTGACCATGCTCAATTTCTTCCACCTCCATATCCCTATCATTTTCATCAGGAAAGTAGAATCATCATAGCGGGGGTTTGGGGAAGGGAAGGACAAATAATCACAATCATCCCAATGACCATTTCGACGACCACACTTATAACAAAAACTCCACTCATGGGTTTGAGATTGTGCGCACAATCCACCTCTGTAACGACCCGGCCAGTCGTTTCATGAGTTACCGCTCCGTTTTTCCTATTTCTGTTCCTTATTGTTTTTTCAGCTGTAATATGTGTTATCGGGTTGGTTGGCTCGGGTTCAGAGTGGTTTAGGTTAGGTTTGAGACACTTAGTCTCTTTTGAGAAAGCTTAAGTTGGAAAAGTCAACCGGATGTTGACTTATGTGAAATAGGGCTCGGATGTAAATTTTGATGATTTGGATAGCTTCGGAAGGTGATTTGGGACTTAGGAGTGTGATCAGAACGTGTTTTGGAGGTCCGGAGTAGATTTAGGCTTGAATTGGCGAAATTGGAATTTTGGCATTTTCCGGTTGATAGGTGAGATTTTGATATAGGGGTCGGAATGGAATTCCGGGAGTTGCTTTAGTTCTGTTGTGTCATTTGGGATGTGTGTGCAAAATTTCAGGCCATTCGGACGAGGTTTGATAAACTTTTTGATCAAAAGCGGAATTCGGAAGTTTTAGAGTTCTTAGGCTTGAATCCAATGTGTTTGGTTGTTTCGATATTGTTTGAGGTGTTTTGAAGATTGGTATAAGTTTGGATGGTGGTATATGACTTGTTCGCGCTTTTGGTTGGGGTCCCGGGGGCCTCGTGGTGATTTCAGATGGTTGATGGAAAGTTTGGAATTGGAAATGGTACCTGAAGCTAAGTCTGTTGTCATAACCGTATCTGCGGTTGAGAGGGCGCAGGTGTGACCCTCGCAGATGCGGAAAGAAAGTCGTAGAAGCGGAATGGGCCAAGGGGAGCTGGAACAGCAGAAGCGGCTAAGGAAGCGCACCTGCGGTAGCGCAGGTGCGAGGAAACAACCGCAGATGCGAAACCTGGACGTTAAGTGAAAACCGCAGATGCGGTGTCTTGGGCCGCAGAAGCGGTAGCGCAGAAGCGCATTTTGGGCCGTAGGTGCAAAAAACCTGGGCCAGATGGTATAAAAGAAATCCTTCACGATTTTTGAGTTCTTCTTCACCATTTGCATGCGGGCTTGAGCTTGGGGGAGCTATTTGAAAAGGGATTTCAAGGGGATTTCATAGAGGTTAGGTTTTTGGACCCTAAACTCGTTTCTATGGTGTTATTTCACTGATTTGGCTTGGGAACTAATGAAACTTAAGGGTTAAAAAATTTGGAAAACTAGGGGCTTGAGATTGGAGACCTTGAGCAAGGGTATGAGGGGTCATTTGTGGTTGGATTTTAATACTTTTGATATATATGAACTCGTGGGGAGATAAGGAGTCTGTTGATGTAATTTTTATCAAATTCCAAGACATGGGCCCGGGGGTCGGGTTGGACCAATTTCTGGATTTTTGGTATAACTTGACTATTTTCGCATGGGCTTCGTTCCCTTAGCTTATTCTAATGTTATGATTCTGATTTTGGGTAGATTCGCCGCGAGTTGAGGCCGAGGCGAGAGGCAAAGGCGTCGCGGAGTAGTATTCATCCGGTTTGAGGTAAGTAACCATTGTAAATCTGGAACTGAGGGTATAAAACCCCGGTATTTCGTATTGATTTGATAAATAAGGTGACGCACATGCTAGGTGACGAGCGTGTGGGCGTGCACCGGTAGGGATTGTGACTTGGTCAGTCTCGTAGGCGACTATTAAGCCGCGTACTTGATTTGAAATCTTATGATATCATGTATTTTAGAGATTGATACTATATTATGGGCTGTATGCCAGGTTTGGGGCCTTGTGCCGACCTGCTGAGACCCTTAGGGGCATTTGTACTGTTTTCCTCACTCTATTTGTTTGAAAGCATATCCTCAGTCATGTTTTACATGTTTATTATTTAAATATAGTTTTTATCACTCTGTTTCTTAAAATATCAAAACTGTTTGGGCTTAGTTTCCCTGATTTCCACTGTTATGCCCGAGGGGCTGTGAGGTTAATGACTGAGAGAGGTTGAGGACCTAATCGCGAGGATTATATAATATATATATATATATATATATATATATATATATATTATGGATCGGGCTGCACACCGCAGCAATATTATATGTATATATTATTGATCGGGCTGCACGCCGCAGCGATAATTATATGGATCGGGCTACACGCCGCAGTGATATATATATTGATCGGGTTGCGCGTCGTAGCGATATGATGCTTGGGCTATAGGAGCCACTCCGGAGTTTGTACACCCCCAGTGTGCGTAGTCGACTATAAACTATGGATCGGGCTGCACGCCGCAGCGATTATTATGATTATTACTACTATGAGATATTATTGAGCCTGAGTGCTGAGTGTGAGTACTGTGTGATGAGAGTTGAGTCACGAGTGACCGAAAGGCTATATTTGTGAGTGATACCTTGCCCGAGGGGCACATTTATGACATTTTTGCTGATTTCACTCTTATTTTTTTAATGAGCCTCTGTTGAAAAATGCTAAGTAAATGATTTCAAAGTATTTCAATTTAAATTGAGGTTTTACGAAGTAATTGGCTTTCAAATTGTTGAGTTTCACTTGATATTCTGTTGTATACTCTTATATATGATTTTTAACTTCTTGTCACTGGACTCAGACCTTATTTACTTTAGTTACTTACTGAGTTGGCGTACTCACGTTACTCCCTGCACCTTGTGTGCAGATTCAGGTGCCCGAGCAGCAGAGTGAGGGTTCCTAGCATTTTCGGAGCTTATCGGAGACTGCAAGGTAACTGCACGGCGTCCGCAGCCCTGCTTTCCTCCTTCCTATCCTTGTTCTTTTCCGCATTTTAGACTTATCATGAATTAGACAGTCGGACTGGTTGTATTTAGAGGCTCTAGACTTGTGACACCAGATGGTTGGGCTGTGTTTGGTTTTGTTGATATATTGTCTTTCCGCATATTTCAGTGAATTAATTATTTCTCTTGCAAATTTGAAGCTTAATCAGTATTAGCAAAATGGTTTATTAAAAGGAATTTACTGTGACAAGTTGGGATCAGAGCCTAGGTTACATAGGTCTCGCGAGTCATGAGACGGTTTGGTAGAGTCTCACGGATCGGTACTAATACGTCTGTATTTATCCTCGGGAGGCTGCAGAACCTTTAGGAAAAACTTCTCATTCTTGAATTCCTGTCGTGCGAATCTGTTGATTCTAGTACTAAATTTCTATTATTATATTCTCTCACAGATGGTGAGGACACGTGCTACCGGTTAGGATGGACGACCACCAGTGCCAACAGTTAGGGCCACTAGGGGCCGATGACGTGGTCGAGGCCATGGTAGGGGCAGGGGTGTAGCCTGCGCAGCAACTAGGGCAGCACCTGCAGATCCACTAGCCGCCCCAGTTCAGGATCAGGTCCTAGTTATGGACACTCCAGCAGCACCAGCTCAGGCACCAGCTGTGCCTATTGTGATTCTAGAACTTTAGGAGGCTCTAGCTCAGATTCTATCAGTGTGCACTGGTTTGGCTCAGGCGGTCTCAGTTACTACTGCCGCAGCTACTTCTCAGGCTAGGGGAGGCACTCAGACTCCTGCCGCCCGCACACCCGATCAGGTTGTTAAGGGTTTGCAGACACCGGAGGCACCACTAGCCCAGCTGGTGGCAGCTGCTTAGGGTTATGTGACTCCAGCTATGCTAGAGGAAGAGCAGCGCAGATTGGAGAGGTTTGGCAGACTCCAGCCACCTACTTTCAGTGGTGCAGAGGGCGAGGGTGCCTAGGCTTTCTTGGATAGATGTCAGAGGATTCTTCGCACCGTGGGTATTCTGGAGACCAGCGGGGTCGCATTCACAACTTTTCAGTTTACGGGAGCTGCCTTCACTTGGTGGGAGGCATATGAGAGGCGTAGGCCTGTTGGTGCGGCACCTCTTACTTGGCAGCAGTTCTCCGCTCTCTTTTTGGAGAAATATGTACCACAGTCCCGCAGGGAAGAGCTGCATAGGCAGTTCGAGCAGTTGCGACAGGGGGATATGACTGTTACATAGTACGAGATGAGGTTCTCCGAGATAGCTCACCATGCTATCTAGTTGGTTCACAAAGATCGAGAGAGGATCAAGAGGTTCGTTGATGGCCTCACATATCAGCTTCGGATTCTCACGAATAGGGAGAGGGTGTCAGGTGCTACTTTTGAGGAGGTTGTTGACATCGCCCGCAAGATTGAGTCAGTTTGTCGCCAGGAGCGAGAGCAGAGGGATTCCAAGAGGCCTCGGGGATCTGGCAGCTATGGTGGTGCTCCTTCGAGGGGTCAGATTCAGCACGACAGAGGCCGTCCATTCAGGCAAGCTTAGTTAGCTCGCCCAGGTTATCGTGGGGCATCATCGGGTCATGGGTCTCACAGTTCTCATCAGGGACAGTCATCACTCAGTGTCCTTCCAGCCTAGAGTTCGTCCCGTGCTCCATCTGTTCAGGGCTCTTCTATGCCAGGTGCATCTGCTAGTCATTCCGGAGCTAGGGGTTCCCATCAGTCCCCGTCTCCAGCACCGGGGAGTTGTTATGAGTGTGGAGAGTTTGGGCATATGAGGAGGCAGTGTCCTCATCTTCTTGAGGGTCTGTCTCAGCAGAGGGGTTAGCCCTCGACTTCAGCTCCAGCCACTTCACCACCCGCTCAGGCAGCTAGGGGTGGGGGTCAGTCAATTAGGGGCCGCCCTAGAGGGGGAGGTTGATCAGGTGGTGGTCAGGCCCGTTTCTGTGCACTTCCAGCTAGACCTGATGTTGTTTCCTAAGATGCGGTGATTACAGGTATTATCTCAGTCTGACGCAGAGATGTCATGCCCCAAAAGTCGAGGGACATGACCGGCACTCGACCGGGTAGCCCCAGTCAAGCGGACCTGGGTGCCTTTCCTATCCCACATGTTACCCCGTATTTTCATTAATCATTAACCAAAGGAAATAGCCACTTATAATTAAAACACCTTTTTTTCGAAATATACATAACGAACATGGTTAATTAGCATGGTTTACAACTTACATCGCCCAACATACAAAATACATATTACATAAGTTCACAACCCAGATTTATTGTCTACGGAGCCTCTAAGGATACAAAAGGATGATACAATACTTGCCGGTAACAAGGCTCCGGCTATACCTTACACAAATATCAAAACAAGACTCCGGAACAAAAGCGGCATGAGCCACGTAGGGCCCCGATAGGAAAGGGGCTCGCCAATTCAGCTGGCGGAAAGTGAAGGAATGCTACGGACGGTGGACTGGAGTACCTGCTATAGATCCACCCACAATCATAACGCGAATGTAGCGCCCCCAGCAAAAGGGACATCAGTACATTTGAATTGTACTGGTATGTATGAACAAACTTTACCCCAAGTAAACTCAAACCATACACAACTAACAAGTTGTAATGGAATCCACAATCAAATGCACATGAAAGGAACAACCAAAGTCAAACAAGTTTCACAATCTCTCTTTTTCCCTTCCGACATCATCTCATCACATCAATGATTTCACAACTTTCACATATGTTCATTTCAATAGTGATTTCGATCACTTTTCCACCCTTATTACCTCGGCCACCCTTATTAGCTCGGCCACCCTTATCACCCCAACCCACAATTTATCATTTTGTGTTGCGGCGTGCAACTCGATCCCACCGGACAATCACATTTCACACAACAACAATAGTCCACTGTTCAATCACATGGCTTCAGGCCATCCATAATATCATTTCACAACAACAATAACAATTCACAAAGAACAACAACAACAATTCACAAAGAATTTCCATAATCATCAATACCATTTCCATCATATTCAATAACTCATATGCATTTTATGTCACAACGATAATTGCCCACGACAAGACATATAGGTTATTACCACAGTTGTTCTGATTGCATCATTTACGATTTCCTTCCATCATTTGTTGCTCAGCTCTTACCACATAACACTTTCACAATCACACATTTGGTTTATTGCCAATTACTTACACCATTATATCGGGAGACTTAACCACGAACACACAAATCATACCAATCACAGTTCACACATAATCCATGTAGATATCACATACCAAATGTTCGCACACCAAACAAGGTGATTTTACAAAGGTCAAAGTTAGCCATACATACCTGGAGCCGAATTGCCTTTTAACTTCTACTTTCAATTCACCAAACGGTCTAGCAACGTCAATCTAGTGCACAAGTTAACACATATATCTTAGAATTGAAGCTCACAATTACCACCCGAACATATTTAGGTCATCAACCCTTCTTTTGCAAACCTCTACTTCTACCCAATTTCCCTTACTAGGTTTTAGGTTTTAAAAAGGCATGCATGCATGTTTCAACTTTGTTTTCAAGAATCAATGCATGAGAATCCCCTTTTATGTTTAAACTTGAAATTCAATGAATAGGGCTGGGGATTTTACCTGCAAGAGTGGAGAAGAAGACAACTACTTGAAATTTCCCGGACCGAATAGTTTTGAAGAATCAAATACGATGAAGATGACTTTCTCTCTCAAGAACCCTCTCTTCCTTTCTCTTATTTTGTTCAGAAAACTTGTTAAAATGAGGGGTTGGGGTGTTTTATTAAAAAGGGGATCAGGTTTAAAATTTAGAAAAAATAGGTACCTGAGTCAGATATGCGGTCGCACTTTGCGACCGCAGAGATGTAATGCGGTCCGCAAAATGGAATGCAAAAGTGCTCCAAAAATCCAATCCTACTGTTTGGGTCTACGGCCGAAATGCGGTCCGCATACCCATTTTGCGGTCGCGTAATGCACCGCATTTTTTACTTCAAATTTGACTAACACATTGAATCACTTTGCGACAGAAATGCGGTCCGCATATCAGTTATGC
This sequence comes from Nicotiana attenuata, assembly GCF_001879085.1. Taxonomy (NCBI): domain Eukaryota; kingdom Viridiplantae; phylum Streptophyta; class Magnoliopsida; order Solanales; family Solanaceae; genus Nicotiana; species Nicotiana attenuata. Next base: position 627,787 of record NW_017670383.1, on the reverse strand, counting down.
GATCGCATAATGGACCGCATTTTGACCTTAATTTTAACCAAACCATTGACTCAATCTGCGGCAGAAATGCGGTCCGCATACATGATTTGCAACCGCATTCTGCACCGCAAAATTGCACTTTTCTGGAAAAACTTGGTTCGTTGATTTTTAAATACTTAGATCAGTACAATGGGTCCGAACCGCGACGAGCTTTGTTTTGCACATTCCCAACACATATTCGGAACCTGACACTACAAGCTACTAGGTTTTGAGCACAAATTATTACGGGGCCTTACAAGAGATGCCTCTGTGTTACTTGATCTTGGCTCTACATTCTTTTATGCGTCATCTTATTTTGCCCATTATCTAGATACGCCCTGCGAGTCTCTCGTTTCTTCTGTTCATGTCTCTACTCCGGTGGGTGATACTGTTGTGGTAGACCGTGTATACCGGTCGTGTGTTGTGTCTATTTGGGGACTGGAGACCCGAGTGGATCTTCTATTGTTATGTATGGTAGACTTCGATGTGATTTGGGCATGGATTGGTTATCTCTGTCCCGGGCTATTCTGGATTGTCATGCCAAGACGGTAACGTTAGCTATGTCGGGTGTGCCATTGATTGAGTGGCGAGGTCTGTCTGATTATGTTCCCAGCTGGGTAATCTCATTCTTGAAGGTCCAGCATATGGTTGGGAAGCATTGTCTTTCATACTTAGCATTTATGAGGGATGTCAGTGCAGAGACTCCCAACATTGATTCTGTTCCAATTGTGAGGGATTTTCCAAATGTGTTTCCTGCAGACCTGTCGGGCATGCCACCGGACAGGGATATCGATTTTGGTATTGATCTGGTACCGGGCACTCAGCCTATTTCTATTCCGCCATACCGTATGTCACCAGCGGAGTTGAAGGAGTTAAAGGAGCAGCTTCAGGAATTCCTTGATAAGGGGTTTATTCAGCCTAGTGTGTCGCGTTGGAGTGTGCATGTCGTATTTGTGAAGAAGAAGGATGGCACGTTGAGGATGTGAATCGATTACAGGCAGTTGAACAAGGATACAATTATGAACAAGTATCCTCTACCTCCCATTAATGATTTGTTTGACCAGCTTCAGGGAGCGAGAGTGTTCTCCAAGATTGATCTCCGTTCAGGTAATCACCGGCTGAAGATCAGGGACTCAGATATTCTCAAGACAACTTTCAGGGCCCATTTTGGTCACTATGAGTTCCTGGTGATGTCTTTTAGGCTGACCAATGCCCCAACAGCGTTCATGCATTTGATGAACAATGTGTTTCGAACTTATCTCGACTCATTTGTCATAGTTTTCATTGATGATATTCTGGTGTATTTGCGTAGTCAGGAGGAACACGCGGAACATTTGAGGGTTGTGTTGTAGAGATTGATGGAGTAGAAGCTTTATGCAAAGTTCTCCAAGTGCGAGTTTTGGATCAGTTCAGTGGCTTTCTTGGGGCACGTGGTGTCCAGTGAGGGTATTCAGGTTGATCCAAAGAAGATAGAGGCGGTTCAGAGTTGGCCCCGACCATACTCAGCTATAGAGATTCGCATTTTTCTTGGTTTGGCAAGTTATTACCGCTGGTTTGTTTAGGGATTTTCATCTATCGCATCGCCCTTGACCAAGTTAACTCAGAAGGGTGCTTTATTCAGGTGGTCGGATGAGTGTGAGGAGAGCTTTTAGAAGCTTAAGACTGCCTTGACCACAGCTCCAGTGTTAGTTTTGCCATCAGCTTCAGGTTCATATACCGTGTATTGTGATGCTTCAAGGGTTGGTATTGGGTGTGTGTTGATGAAGGAGGGTAGAGTTATTGCTTATGCTTCTCGTCAGTTGAAGCCCCATGAGAAGAACTGCCCTGTTCATGATTTGAAGTTGGCTGCCATTGTTCACGTGTTGAAGATTTGGAGGCATTACTTGTATGGTGTGTCTTTTGAGGTGGTTACTGATCATCGTATCCTCTAGCACTTGTTCAAGCAGAAGGATCTCAATTTGAGGCAGCGGAGAAGGTTGGAATTGCTAAAGGATTATGATATTACTATCTTGTACCATCCGGGGAAGGCCAATGTGGTGGCCGATGCGTTGAGCCGAAAGGCAGTGAGCATGGGGAGTTTGGCATATATTCCAGTTGGGGAGAGACCTCTAGCAGTGGATGTTCAGGCCTTGGCCAATCGATTTGTGAGTATGGATACTTCAGAGCCCTGTCGGGTATTAGCTTGTGTAATGTCTCGGTCTTCCTCATTCGATCACATCAGAGAGCGCCAGTATGATAATCCTCATTTGCTTGTCCTTAGGGATAGAGTTCAGCATGATGATGCCAGAGATGTGACCATTGGTGATGATGGGGTGTTGATGATGCAGGGCCGGATATGTGTGCCCAATGTAGAGGGGCTTCGGGAGTTGATTCTAGAGGAGGCCCATAGCTCGCGGTATTCCATTCATCCGGGTGCCACGAAGATGTATCAGGATCTGAGACAACACTATTGGTAGCGGAGAATGAAGAAGGACATTCTGGGATTTGTAGCTCGGTGTCTCAATTGTCAGCAGGTGAAATATGAGCATCACAGACCGGGTGGCTTACTTCAGCGGATGGATATTCCAGAATTGAAATGGGAGCGGATCACCATGGACTTTTTAGTTGGGCTTCCACGGACTTTGAAGAAGTTCGATGCTATTTGGGTGATTGTGGATCGACTGACCAAGTCCGCGCACTTCATTCGTGTGTGTACTACTTATTCGTTAGAGCGGTTGGCAGAGATCTTTATCCGGGAGATTGTTCGTTTGCATGGTGTCCCAGTTTCCATCATTTCAGATAGGGGCACTTAGTTTACTTCACAATTTTGGAGGTATGTACAGCGAGAGTTGGGTACTCAGGTCGAGTTGAGCACAACTTTTCACCCTCAGACAGACGGGCAGTCCGAGTGCACTATTCAGATATTGGAGGACATGTTGCGCGCTTGTGTCATTAATTTTGGAGGGTCATGGGATCAGTTTCTACCGCTCGCAGAGTTTGCTTATAACAACAGTTACCAGTCAAGTATTCAGATGGCTCCATATGTGGCATTGTATGGGAGGCGGTGTAGATCTCCAGTTGGTTGGTTTGAGCCGGGTGAGGCTAGACTATTGGGTACAAACTTGGTACAGGATGCTGTAGACAGGGTGAAGGTGATTCAGGGGAGGCTTCGTACAGCGCAGTTGAGACAAAAGAGATATGCTGACAGGAAGGTTCGGGATGTGTCCTACATGGTTGGTGAGAAGGTTCTGTTGAAGATTTCACCCATGAATGGTGTTATGAGATTTGGGAAGAAAGGTAAATTGAGTCCTCGGTTCATTGGGCCTTTTGAGGTGCTTCAGAGGATTGGGGAGGTGGCTTATGAGATTGCATTGCCACCCAGCCTATCTAGTGTGCATCCGGTATTTCATGTTTCTATGCTCCGGAAGTATAATGGGGACCGTCTGATGTTTTGGACTTCAGCACGGTTCAGTTAGATGATGATTTGTCTTATGATGTGGAGCCAATAGCTATTTTGGAGCGGTAGGTTCGAAAGTTGAGGTCAAAGGGTATAGCTTCAGTGAAAGTGCAGTGGAAAGGTCAGCCCGTGGAGGAGGCTACCTGGGAGACCGAGCGGGAGATGCAGAGCAGATATCCTCACCTATTCGAGGATTCAGGTATTTTTCTTGACTCGTTCGAGGACGAATGTTTGTTTATGAGGGGGAGGATGCAACGACACGGCCGGTCATTTCATGAGTTACCACTCCGTTATCCCCATTTCTGTTCCTTATTGTTTTTTCAGCTGTATTATCTGTTATCGGTTTGGTTGGCTCGGGTTCGGAGAGGTTTTGGTAAGGGTTGAGACACTTAGTCTCTTTTGAGAATGCTTAAGTTGGAAAAGTCAACCGGATGTTGACTTATGTGAAATAGGGCTCGGATGTAAATTTCGATGATTCAGATAGCTTCGAGAGGTTATTAGGGACTTAGGAGTGTGATCAGAACGTGTTTTGGAGGTCCAGAATAGATTTAGGCTTGAATTGGCGAAATTGGAATTTTTGCATTTTCCGGTCGATAGGTGAGATTTTGATATAGGGGTCGGAATGTAATTCCGGGAGCCGCAGTAGGTCAGTTGTGTCCTCTGGGATGTGTGTTCAAAATTTCAGGCCATTCGGACGAGGTTTGATAGACTTTTTGATCAAAAGCGGAATTCGGAAGTTTTAGAGTTCTTAGGCTTGAATCCGATGTGTTTTGGTTGTTTCGATGTTGCTTGAGGTGTTTGAAGATTGGTATAAGTTGGTATTGTGGTATATCACTTGTTCGCGCTTTTGGTTGGGGTCTCGGGGGCCTCGGGGTGATTTTGGATGGTTGACGGAAAGTTTGGAATTGGAAATGGCAGCTGAAGCTATGTCTGCTGTCATAACCGCATATGCGGTTGAGAGGGCGCAGGTCCGACCCTCGTAGATGCGGAAAGAAAGTCGTAGAAGCGGAATGGGCCAAGGGGAGCTGGAACCGCAGAAGCGGCTAAGGAAGCGCACCTGCGGTAGCGCAGGTGCGAGGAAACAAGCGCAGAACCTGGACGTTAAGTGAAAACCGCAGATGCGGTGTCTTGGGCTGCAGAAACGGTAGCGCAGAAGCGCATTTTGGGCCGCAGGTACAAAAAACCTGGGCCAGATGGTATAAAAGAATTCCTTCGTGATTTTTGAGTTGTTCTTCACCATTTGCATGCGAGTTTGAGCTTGGGGGAGCTATTTGAAGATGGATTTCAAGGGAATTTCATAGAGGTATGGTTTTTGGACCCTAAACTCGTTTCTATGGTGTTATTTCACTAATTTGACTTGGGAATCAATGGAAATTAAGGGTTAAAAAAATTGGAAAACTAGGGCTTGAGATTGGAGAAGTTGAGCAAGGGTTTGAGGGGTCATTTGTGGTCGGATTTTAATACTTTTGATATGTATGAACTCGTGGGCAGATAAGGAGGCTATTGATGTTAATTTTATCGAATTCCGAGACGTGGGCCCGGGGGTCGGGTTGAACCAATTTCGGGATTTTTGGTATAATTTGATTATTTTCGCATGGGCTTCGTTCCCTTAGCTTATTCCAATGTTATGATTCTGATTTTGGGTAGATTCGACGCGAGTTGAGGCCGAGGCGAGAGGCAAAGGCGTCGCGGAGTAATATTTCATCCGGTTTGAGATAAGTAACCATTGTAAATCTGGAAGTGAGGGTATAAAACCCCGGTATTTCATATTGATTTGATAAATGAGGTGACGCACATGCTAGGTGACGAGCGTGTGGGCGTGCACCGATAGGGATTGTGACTCGGTCCGTCCCGTAGCGACTATTAAGCTGCGTACTTGATTTGAAACTTATGATATCACGTATTTTAGAGATTGATACTATATTATGGGCTGTATGCCATGTTCGAGGACTTGTGCCAACCTGTTGAGAGTTGAGACCATTAGGGGAATTTTTACTGTTTTCCTCACTCTATTTGTTTGAAAGCATATCCTCAGTCATGTTTTACCTGTTTATTGTTCAAACCTGGTTTTTATCACTCTGTTACTTAAAATATGAAAACTATTTTGGGCTGAGTTTTCCTGATTTCCACTGTTATGCCCGAGGGGCTGTGAGGTTAATGACTGAGAGAGGTTGAGGACCTAATCGCGAGGTATATATATATATATTATGGATTGGGATGCACGCCACAACAATATTATATGTATATTATGGATGGGGCTGCATGCAGCAGCGATATTTATATGGATCGGGCTGCACGCCGTAGCGATATATATATTGGATCGGGATGCGCGCCGCAGTGATATGACGCTTGGGATGTAGGATCCCCTCCGGAGTCTTTACACCCCAAGTGAGCGTAGTCGACTATAAACTTTGGATCGGGTTGCACGCCGCAACGCTTATTATGATTATTGCTACAATGAGATATTATTGAGCCTGAGTGCTGAGTGTGAGTACTATGTGACGAGAGTTGAGTCACGAATGACCGAGAGGCTATATTTGTGAGTGATACCTTGCCCGAGGGGCCTATTTATGACATTTTTACTGATTTCACTCTTCTTTTTTTTAATGAGCCTCTGTTGATAAATGCTAAGTAAATGATTTCAAAGTATTTCAATTTAGATTGAAGTTTTACGAAGTAACTGGCTTTTAAATTGTTGAGTTTGACTTGATATTCTGTTGTATACTCTTATATATGATTTTTAACTTCTCGGCATTGCAATCAGACCTTATTTACTTTAGTTACTTACTGAGTTGGCATACTCACGTTACTCCCTGCACCTTGTGTGCAGATTCAGGTGCCCGAGCGGCAAAGTGAGGGTTCCCAGCATTTTTGGAGCTTATCGGAGACTACAAGGTAGCTGCACGGCGTCCGCAGCCCTGCTTTCCTCCTTTCTATCCTTGTTCTTTTCCGCATTTTAGACTTATCATGTATTAGACAGTCGAACTGGTTGTATTTAGAGGCTCTAGACTTATGACACCAGATGGTTGGGCTGTGTTTGGTTTTGTTGATATATTGTCTTTCCGCACATTTCAGTGAATTAATTATTTCTCTTGCAAATTTGAAGCTTAATCAATATTAGCAAAATGGTTTATTAATAGGAATTTACTGTGGTTAGTTGTTTGGGTTGGCTTTCCTAGTATTGTGATAGGCTCCATCACGACCGGGGTTATTGGGGTCCTGACAACCCCCGGGAGAATTTAAACAATTTTGCCATGAGTGTGGTCCTCCACAATAAGGACATGGGTCATCAAAGTATGATCAACTACCATCCGACCCATTTTCATTATATGATGCCATTTTTCAAAACTAAGAAAATAAACAAGAAACAAACAAGAAAAATAGACCAAGGTAAGAAAAATAATTGCACAAATATTCACAAGTTTGGACCAAAGCACTTACGCTTATTTCTCAAACAACCTAAATTACGCAAAAATGTTCCCCGGCAACGGCGCCAATTTTGATGACGTCCAAATCCACTACTAAAAAGTAAATGGACACGGTCGCATGCATTAATTTAACCAACTATGAGTCGGGTTCGAATCCCAGAGAGAACAATATGTAGGCGATTAGGAATGTAAGAGAATTATCACTTGTTATGCAATGCCAAACACTTAGAATTGGTTTTAGAAAATATTTATACCTAAATGCGGAAATGTAAACTAACCTAGAAAGCAAGTAAAATTATTAATGGCTACAAGTATGGATGCATCGGGAATTACACTCAAATAACGATCCAATGTATTTCATGATTTTACAAATATGAGCGAGTTTATGTTAATTAGCCTAAAAATAATTCTATATTAGCTTCTTCCAAAGACTAACAAGACTTCCTAATTGAATTATCCCTAAAATAATTAAGAGATTAAGCACACCCGGATATGGCTACAAGTAGTTCAATCTTATCCCTAGGTAGAATCTATAAAATGAGGGTTAAGGCCTCAAGTTCTTGTTAATTAATCTTTCCCAACCCCAAATAATCTTTCCCAAAATTAATTTGGAGTTAATGGGTGAGTCCTAGGGTTAACTAATCCCTTTGGAAACATTAAAGAACAGGAATAATTATAGTAACAATATCTGACTTCATAAAAGGATAAAAATCATTCAATACATAAGCACAACAAGGTATTTAATCCACACTTTAAATATGAATATTCTCATAAACACTATTCAAGTGTTGGATAAAATACTACACACTTAGATATACAATAAAAAGCAAGGAAAAGAAGAAATAAACATAAATAGGTAAGAAATTCTCAACCAAAACCTTCAAATCTTCAAGACCAAAGTGTGTGTGCAAACCCTAGCTTCCAACCTTGTTCTCTCTAGTGTGGAATAAAAATAAGCCAAAGATATTCCAAAGATATTTACAAATGAGATCAGTCGTGTATTAAATGGTTTGGGAATTAAAAACGTGAAATTCCATATCCGCGCAGAAACTGCCAAGAAAATACTCTATGCGTTCGAGTATGTTCTCCGGCGTTCGCGGTGAGTAACTTCTCCAAGGTCCGCGATTGCGTACAGTGTCATGCGTTTGCATAGCTCAAGTGACCAGTCATAGACCAGGCTTTCTTCTTCGCATTCGCACAGGTTCATATGCGTTCGTGTAGCTTTGCCATCGTTGACTTCTACGATCGCGTGTTGTTTCTTGCGATCGCATAGGGTAATCACTGGCAGTGGTCCATTTTTCCTTTTATAGCACTTTTTGACTTGTTTTTTTCTATATCTTCTCCAAATCATATGATATCTGAAATATGCCAATTGTCACACCTCCTTTTTCCTACTACACCCCGTGAAGGGTATAATAAAGGAGTTTTTTCAATTAAAGGATAATCGAACCGGGATTCGTTTATTAAGAAGTTCAGAGTCGCCACTTGGGAGATTTATGGTGTCCCAAGTCACCGGTTTGAATCCCGAATCGAGGAAAAGGTTTGACTCTGTTTAACAGTCGCGAACCAGAAATCCGGGTAAGGAATTCTGTTAACCCGGGAGAAGGGGTTAGGCACTCCCGAGTTCCGTGGTTCTAGCACGATCGCTCAACTGCTATATTTGGCTTAATTATTTGATTTTAGTACATGTTCAAACCTATGTGCATTTTCAGGATTTAACCGCTTTTAATTAAATAAATTTTAAGAAAGTGAACGTCGTTTAAAAACGTATTTTTGGATCACGTCACATGAAATGCACCCGCATCCTCAACACATTTTTATTCAACGTTTTGGGATTAGGATTTGGGTCACATGAAATGCACACCCGAGTTTAAGAAAGTAATTTTTAAAATAGAGCGCCTAAAGCAACTACGCACTTTCAAGTTTGCGAGGGCCATGGAAAATTCAACTAATGGCATACCTCGATTCTAATTTCAAAGGACTGTACTCAACTAAAGCAAACTACAGATGTTTATAATTATTTTCCTAAATTTGAGATTATTGCGAAGCCAAGAGTTATAAATTCTTCTGACTTAGCACCACTCATGGCCTATTCTTATTCCTTACCAAGAAAGAAACAACTCCAATTTTTCATCTACCCGATTAAAAGCATTTGTTCAAAATCCAAGACTACATACATCACAATCGAAATAAAAAAAAAAAAGAACTAATTAAAATAATTTAAATAAAAACTAAGACACGCTACTCAAACAACATAGAATCACAAATCGACCACACACGCACCAAACTATCATAACACAATAAAATGAGAATAAAAATTGAGAAAATGGACGTTTTATTGATGAACAAAGCTGAGAATTGCAAATCAATCGGGCTAAGCAAATCAACAATCACGAAATACCAAACTTTCAAAACGGAACCTCGAATCGACACCGGAACACTCGACACTCAAACGCGGGTAAAGTTTCCGGAATTGGACCAATGTGACTGACACCAACTAAAAATATTGTGCACCAAACTTCTGACAGAACTCTTGTTTCCTTGAGATAATAATCCTCAAATATGTGTTATTAAATAAGTGCTCATGGATTTATAAGCCATCATTTTCTATACACAAACATATACATTTTTCATGCATATGAACCCAACGTTTGGAGTGGCGGTGTATTCTTGGCTCTTAAGAATGAGAGTTCGTTCCTTTTTCAGTGTGTGCGCGCGTCTGGCTTGGTATAGCCTTGAGAAGAAAAGAAACTCAAAATCAGAAGGACAGAGGCGCCCAAAAATTGGTGGGGCTGGGCGGCTGAAGACCTACAAAATCAGGAAGGTCCGCCGTTTTATTTTGGAGTTAGAGTCTAGGAATTCAAAAACTTAGGGTATGATTTCTATAATTGGGTATTTTATATGGAGGTGGGAAGTGATGATGGCCATTGGATTAGAAGAAAAATAGATGGCTAGGATTAAATCTTGCACTTAAATGGGCTAATGGGTTGGGAAGAATGGACTAAGGATAATTGGGTTGGACCATGTCTTTTTGTGTCTCAATTTTGGGCTAAGAAGACTCCAAAAATTATTATTCAAAACCATAGCTAAATTCCTTTAATATAAGATAACTATACTACATGATGCAAAAATAAATTCTAATTAATTAAACAAAACTATATTAAAACATGAAACTATTATACATATATTTTTTGTATTTTCTAAGATTATATAAAGGTAAAAATAAGGTACTATTTTTTGTATATTTTTTACTTTATGAAAGGTGCATAAAATAAAATAATTTTTTTTTTGGTAATTTTCATTTTCTTGTATTAAAATAACGTAAAAGAGAAAAAATTAGTTGAAATAGCTATATTAGGCCTAGATTAAATGTTTACATGCTAAAATATAAAAATATTAGGGAGGGTCAAAAATCGCATGTCTACAGCTGCCCCTCTTTGACTGGAAATACGAAGCATTTCCAGACAAAGAACTACTAGATAGGTTTTTTGACCCGACCCTTATTTAAAGACACCAAAAGCTAAAAGAAAAGAGAGTGTGACCGAGCCCTGGTATCTGAGCTGCCTACATATCCTTGGCTATAAAGGAATCAGGCCACGTGTAGTTCAGAAGTGAGTGAAATGATGAAGTGTGTGAAGAGGATGAGGGTCGAGTGAGGTTCCGTCCGAGGCTCCGGTCCGCTGTCCCGTTATTACATCAAAATCAAAAATGAAAAAGACTAACTAAGCCTATCAGCTACGAGTTACAAGATTCCTATCTATGAGTCTTCTGAAGCTTGGTCTTGAGTCTTGGTTGGTTCTTCATGCGGACCCTGATCTGAATCTTGATGCTTGTTAGCCGCAGGTGCTAGTTCATTCTTCTTCAGCTTTTCAAACCAAGACGGGAAATGCAGAGCTTGTGACATCAGCCCTGTCTTGAGCAACTCACATCTTTCATTAACTACTGCATTTGGATTCACTTCTTGTCTTTTTTTTTTGTTTTTTTTTATATCCAGGATTGTGACTAACTTCTGTTGATCACCTCGGACTGTTGACTCGCGTTCTTGCCGCGAGCTTCTTTTGTTGCTGCCTTACATTGCATTCTGAAGTGAATTCCCTTATCCAGGTGATGCCTGACTTCAACTTGAAATGTATTCCCATGCTCTCCAAGCGGGCTCCTGATTGCTGAACTTGAAAGTATTCCCATGCTGTCCAAGCGGGCTCCTGATTGCTGAACTTGAAAATATTCCTCTGCATTCCAGGCGGGCTCCTGACTTTAAAACTGAAATGTATTCCTCTGCTATACAGGCGGGCTCCTGATTGCTGAACTTGAAAATATTCCTCTGCAATCCAGGCGGGCTCCTGACTTTAAAACTGAAATGTATTCCTCTGCTATACAGGCGGGCTCCTGAATTCAAAACTTGAAATGTATGTCTCTATTCTCCAGGCGGGCTCCTGACTGCTGAAACTTGAAACGTATGCCTCTGTTCTCCATGCGGGCTCCTGACTTCAACAAAATAGACAAAAACAAAGAAAATCTCTTGCCCCAGTTTGGTGACTGGGCATCATATTACCAGATATTAATAAGAATTTNTCAATTAATTCAACTGGAAAAGTGTAAGTTTACAGCTGTGTACCTCTCAACTAATGCAGACAAGGAAGGTGAACCAAATAAGAGCCATTATGTGAAAAACAGCAAAGCGTCGTCAAGATGAAAACTCAGCCGCAACAGATTCGAACTCAGCGAGACAGCGATGACTCGTCTTTAACCCAGAAAGAGAAAACAAAACTCACAAAAAGTTTTCACCAACATCAAACCCAGACACCTCAAATTCTATCAAAACTCAAGTCCATTGTGAAGCAAAAAATCGAAATCGAAGAGAAGAGACAGAACAAACATGACATCGGACTGCTCCTGAGCGCTTTTGTGCTGATCTGCAGCAGCGTTTCCGCTATTTCCGCAGCTGGTTTGCTGCAATTTTTGGGACTGATCTCATGCGTTTTGGGGGTAGTCTGTTCCGGCGGGTTTTGGTGAGGGAGATTGGAGATTTGGGGTTGTTTTTGGGGTGGATTTTGTGTGTGTAGGGTATTGGGATTGAAAACTTAGGGTAGGGCTTCTCTAATTGGGTATTTTATATGGAAGTGGGAAGGGATAATGGCCGTTGGATTAGAAGGAAAATAGATGGCTAGGATAAAATCTTGCACTTAAATGAGCTAATGGGTTGGGAAGAATGGGCTAAGGGTAATTGGGTTGGACCATGTCTTTTTGTGTCTCAATTTTGGGCTAAGAAGACTCCAAAAATTATTATTCAAAATCATATTTAATATAAGATAACTATACTACATGATGCAAAAACAAATTCTAATTAATTAAACTAAACTATATTAAAACATGAAACTATTATACATATATTTTTTGTATTTTCTAAGATTATATAAAGGTAAAAATAAGGTACTATTTTTTTGTATATTTTTTACTTTATGAAAGGTGCATAAAATAAAATAATTTTTTTTTTTGGTAATTTTCATTTTCTTGTATTAAAATAACGTAAAAGAGTAAAAATTAGTTGAAATAGCTATATTAGGCCTAGATTAAATATTTACATGCTAAAATATAAAAATGTTGGTGAGGGTCAAAAATCGCATGTCTACACCAATAAACCTCAGAAAATGTCTTAACGTCAAAATCATACAAAAACATAAGTATTAAGAAGAGATAAGTTGGTAAAATACCAACTTATTAGTATACTCGTCAAGATGTCAGTAAGTGGCATGCATGGGATGACATGGCTCAAGATTTTGTTCGACCCTTTCAGTACAATCTAGACATTATCTCAGATCGCTCCTCCCTATCTAAGATAGAAAAGAAACCGGAGGAATGTTTTAGGGAGTTTGGGCTCAGATGGAGGGAACAAGCCGCTAGGGTCAGTCCCTCGATTGGTGAAGAAGAAATGGTTGAGCTTTTCCTACAATCCTAGGGGCCCACCTACTTCAGCATTTGATCCCAGCCTTGCGTAAACCTTTCAATGATATGGTAAAAATGGGGGAGATGGTAGAGGAAGGAATCAAGTCAGGCAAAATCATGAGTTATTCTGCATTGAAAGATACTATAGAAAACATTCAAAATATCTCACTAAGTTTGGGTGGAAGAAAGAGAAATAGAAAAGATGTCGTTGAGCCCCGGCGACGACAAGATCCAGTGGGTGTTCTTGCTCAATGCTCTTAGCCTCAATATCAATCCCATGAATATCCATGTGCTCCAGATAATCCTCCCCAATGATACTTCTCTCCACAAAATCCCCAAAGTCATACCTCACCTTCCCAATACTATATCCACAATGCACTGCCATATGTTCCACCTCTACAAGACCTGCAATGGCCTGCACCACCTCCACAAATGTCTTTCCCACCTCCTCAAGCATATCAACCACTTACATGCAAAAGGTTCCAACCGAGGCCGGAGTATAAAATGAAAAGGCAACAACAAAGAGAAAAGTCTTTCACTCCTATTGGAGAATCATATGCCAGTTTGTTCCAAAGATTGAGGTAACTGGACATGTTGAAGCCGATTCAGATAAAAATGTCGAACTGTGACGACCCGGCCGATCGTCTAAAGAATTAACGCCCCGATCCCCTATTAACTACTTCCCATAAGTTCATTTATGCTATTTTGGGAGCATGTTCGGAATGTATTTTGGAAGTTCGTAGCTCATTTAGGCTTGAAATGCCGAAGTTTGAAAATTTTGAAGTTTTCGGTCCAACAGTGAGTTTTTCATCCGAGGGTCAGATTTGAATTCCGGAAGTTGCAGTAGCTCCCTCATGTCATTAGGGATGTGTGTGCGAAATTTCAGGTCATTCGGACGTGTTTTGGTTAGGTTTTTGATCGAAAGCGTGTTTTGAAGAAATTGGAAGTTCTTAGGCTCAAATCCTTGAATTAATCAAATTTCCGACATTTTTTTATGTGGTTTAAGGATTGGTACAAGTTTGAATGAGGTATTAGGTGTTATTGATGCTTTTGGTTGAGGTCCCGGGGGCCTCGGGATGATTTCAGGTGGTTAACGGGAAAATTTGAGAAGTGTTGCAGCAGTTGAAGTTTTTCTCTTCTGGTATTTTTGCTTCTGCGGCTTGGGAACCGCAGAAGCGGCCTTAGCATCGCAGAAGCGGGTTTGGGCATAGTTTTCAGGCTCCGCAGATGCGGAGGAAATCCCGCAGAAGCGGACTCGCATCTGCGAGAAAGGAACCGCAGATGCGGAACCTTGGATTTTTATCAGAGCCGCAGAAGCGGAACCACATAAGCGGTTACTGGTCCGCAGAAACGGAAATACCTGTTCAGATATTGAGACTTCAAGGGTTAGTTTTCAAAAGTTAGACAAATGGAGCTCGGGGAAGGGCGATTTGGGAGGGTTATGAAGAGGAGATTATTGGTAACGTTTCTTTAATCCCTTCTAGTTATATTTCATCATTATGTAGTTAAATCCATCATTAAATTTTGAATTGTGGATCAAAAATTGGAAAAAAATTGGGTGAAACTTCATAGGCTAAACTATTGATTTTTGAGTGGGTGTTTGACCTCCGATTTGGGAGATTTTTGTATGGTTAGACTCGTGAGAGTACAAGGGTTCTGAAAATTTAAAAATTATTCGATTTCGAGATGTTGGCCTGAAGGGTATTTTGGTTATTTTACCTAATTTCACGCTTTAGCTTTGAATTAATTAGTAGAATCAGCTGCTTGCGATGTTATTTACAATGTATAATTGAATTGAACAGATTTGGGCCATTTGGAGTCGGATACTCGTGGCAAAGGCGTGGTTTCTAGTTAATTTTTAGCCGGTTCGAGGTAAGCGGCTTGTCTAACCTTGTGTGGGGGACCTCTCCCCTTAGGATTTGTTATTTGGTATTTTGAGTGCCTTGTACGCGAGGTGACGAGTGCGTACTTGAGCCAATTGTTGAAAATCCGTTTTTACTTAAGATATTGAGATTGAGTTTCTTTCATATTTGCTTTATTCTACTTGCAATTATAACCTGTGCTAGATTAAGAAAGCATGTTTAATTGATTTAACTTGCCTAATTACTTAAGTTTCCTTGACTGTACTACATGACGCACGCTAGGCCAGTACTACCTGTTGTTTGTCTTTTGTACTTCATTTATGTGTTTCTTCTGGTTGTGATTGCGCATTTACATTGGGACTACGGATGTGGGATTTCCGGTAGCTACCCCCCCTTGTTTGTTTACTTTGGGACTACGGGTTAGATTCCCGATAGATCCCCCTGCCTTTTTACTTTGGGACTGCGGGTTAGATTCCCGATAGATCCCCCTGCCCTTTTACTTTGGGACTGCGGGTTAGATTCCCGATAGATCCCCCTGCACATTGATAGTTGGACTACGGGACGGTATCCCTGGAGATCCTTGGATTTACACATATGACGGACTACGGGACGGTATCCCGGGAGATCCACTGGACAGTTGAGAAAAGGACTACAGGACGGTATCCAGGGAGATCCTCATTGTTACCATTGGTATTGAGCTGTACTTATTCTGTGTTTGCTCCGTTCTTTGCGTATTTGTTATTCCTTTGTTTAGTCTGTCGTATTCCACTGTTGTACGCACTGTTACTGCCTATTTTCATACTGTTGATTTATATTATATTCTTTAACCTCAGTATGGCCCTGACCTTCCTCGTCACTACCCAACCGAGGTTAGGCTTGGCACTTACTGAGTACCGTTGTGGTGTACTCATGCCCTTCCTGCGCATGTTTTTATTTCATGTGCAGATCCAGGTACCTCCACTCAGGCGCACTATCCTTGAGGCGGGGAGAGCTAGACTTCGAGGTATATCTGCAGCGTCCGCAGACCGAAGAGTCTCCTTCCTTATTCTATTTGTAGTTTTTAGATTCTATCATACTTTTGATGTAGACATTCTGGAGATTAGAGCATTTACATTATTTCTATTAGCCTGTGGTTCCCATGAGTTTCCGGGTTTTGGGATGGTGTTGTAGACTTCCGCCTTTCCTTTGAGTTGTATAGGCCAAGCGGCCTTATATGCAGTTATTATTTTGATATTTTCAGTTCTAAGTAATTATTCCACAAGTTAGGTTGTTATTTCCGCATTGTTAGGCTTACCTAGTTATAGGGACTAGGTGCCATCACGACATGCTCACGGAGGGCGAACTGGGGTCGTGACAAGTTGGTATCAGGGGTCTAGGTTCATAGGAGTCACGGAACACAGGCCGGTTTAGTAGAGTCCCGCTGATTGGTACGGAGACGTCTGTACTTATCTACGAGAGGCTATGTAACTGTTAGGAAAATGCCACCTCATTTGACTTCCTTGGCGTGCGAGATTTTTGGCATCCACAATTCTAAACTTCTACCTTCTATTCTCTCACAGATGGTGAGGACACGTGCTACTCGAGATGATCAGGCAACCGCGCCCCCTACTGTAGCCGTCAGAGGCCGGGGACGGGGTAGAGGCCGAGGACGCACCCGTGGTGCAGCGAGAGCACCTGCGCGAGCTGCCGTCGAGGTACTACTAGCAGATCCAGTCGGAGTCCAGGCATCTGACACGCCTACAACTACTACTACTCCAGCCCTTCAGGAGACCTTGGCATAGTTCCTGAGCATGTTTGGTAAGTTGATTCAGGCAGGATTGATTCAGGTTGTACCAACTACTTCACAGATCGGGGGAGGGACCCAGACTCCCGCCGCCCCCACTCCAGTGCAGCGAGTTTCCATTGGTTAGGTTCCAGGTGCCATGACGACAAAGCCTGTGGTCCCAGTTCAGCGGGTGGTGAGGGCCTCTCGCCGAGTAGGGGACAGGTGGGTCCAGGAGAGAGAGGACAGACGGGGTCAGGAGGGAGAGTATAGAGGAGTGAGTAGACCTCGTAGACCGGGGAGGTATACTGGTCCTTATTTTGGAGGCAGGGTGCGTCATGGTAGAGGTTTTGTGGGTCAGCCAACTCAGTTTGTATCTTAGAGTTCCCACAGAGTTTTAGGTGTTCAGGGGTCTTGGAGTACCCGTACCGCACAGTTCCCACTGCCATGTCAGTCACGAGGTTGCTTTGAGTGTGGCGACATACGCCATGTGGTGAGGTATTGCCCTAGACTTGGGAGGAGTGCACCTCCACAGATTTCTCGGCCATAGTGCACCCCGCAGAGTTCTCAGGCTATGGTTATAGCCCCAGTTACTACCCCACCTGCCCGTACCGAGGCTGTTGCCTCCGATTCTGTCATCACAGGTATGGTCATGGTTTGTTATAGAGGTGTATCGGTTCTATTCGATCTAGGCTCTACTTATTCTTATGTGTCTTCTTACTTTGCTCCGTATTTGGGTGTGCCTCGGGATTCTTTGACTGCCCCCGTTTATGTTTCTACTCCTGTAGGGGATTCTCTTGTTGTGGACCGCGTTTATCGGTCATGTTTGGTTACCATTCGTGGTTTTGAGACCAGAGCGGATTTATTGTTACTCGGTATGTTTGATTTTGACATTATTCTGGGCATGGACTGGTTGTCGCCCCATTTTTGCTATTCTTGATTGTCACGCCAAGACCGTGACGCTGGCTATGCCAGGTATTCCACGTATTGAGTGGAGTGGTACTTTAGATCACACTCCCAGTAGAGTTATCTCTTTTCTTAAAGCACAGCGCATGGTTGAGAAGGGGTGTGCCGCGTATTTAGCTTATGTGAGAGATGTCATTGCTGATACCCCTTCTGTTGATTCAGTTCCAGTGGTACGGGATTATCCCGATGTGTTTCCAACTGATCTTCCGGGCATGCCGCCTGTCACACCTCCTTTTTCCTACTACACCCCCGTGAAGGGTATAATAAAGGGAGTTATTTCCAACTTGAAGTGATAATCGAAACGGGATTATTATTAAAGATTCAGAGTCGCCACTTGGGAGATTTATGGTGTCCTAAGTCACCGGTTTAGAATCCCGAATCGAGGAAAGGGTTTGACTCTGTTTAACAGTCCGTGAACTAGAAATCCGGGCAAGGAATTCTGTAAACCCGGGAGAAGGTGTTAGGCATTCCCGGGTTCCGTGGTTCTAGCACGGTCGCTCAACTGTCGTATTTGGCTAAATATCTGATTTTAGTACATGTTTTTATCTTTGAACCGCTTTTATTATTATTTTTTAAAGAGAATTGCAACGTCGTGAAAATATGTCTCGAACCACGTCACATAAATGCACCCGTGGTTTTTGACACATTTCGACTTTGTTGGGATTTGGATTTGAGTCACATAAATGTGCACCCGAGTTTAAGAAAGTAATATTATTAAATGTCGGGCCGAAAGCAATTAACGTATCATTAACTTTATGGGAGGCCATGAAATTCGCTAAATGGCACGCCCGAACTCTAAATATTTTAATATAGTTAAGAGGGCCACGCAATGTATGGTTTTGTTTGCGCGCGGCGCACCTCATTTATTTCAAAAGCTAACCTAAAAGACTATGATTTTTCTATTATGGATTGTCTCTAAAAAGGCCTAATTAATTAGTATTGTTAATGACCCATGACTAGATATTCGACTGGATTCAGTCCAATTTTACAATGCTAGCCCATAATGGGCCTTTGCACAGGCCCAAACAAAATCAAGAGTCTAAATTGAGGCTTAATGGTCTCAGTGTGGGCTGTCAATCCTTGGCTCATGAACAAGCCCAAACGAAATTATTGAAAGGGGTCATGCAATTGAGCTCGTTAACTGAAATAACACACAAAAGAAAACTCCAACTTCAAACTCAACTATCAATTCGATTCTAAATTACTGAACTCCTACAAGCATGTGATACATTCAAATGACGAAATTAACAGGATTGGGACTCAATTACTAGTCCATTTCGATTCTATCATGAGCTACTTAGAAGTGGACGAAAAATGTAAAATCATTCTGAACCTGTTTTCTTAAACTATTACTTCTTTATGATTAAAACTTCATATTAACAGGATGGTTAAACGTTATCAGCATTACTAATAGTACGTATAAATCTGAAATAAAACTTCCTACAGTCCGGGCAACATCTCAATCCAAAAGGAAGCCTGAGGTTGACATAATAACCAAACTACAGTTGTGAAGCCATAACAGTATTGTATTGTATCACTCATATAAGTCTGAAGTGGATTTGCAACACTCATACCAACTATGACAACGCTATTTCATACAAATATTGTAATGCCAATAGTCATGATACTAATGAACAGTCCTCAGTCAATTACACGTTGATATATGCTGAAGTGTTGTTGAAATTAATTACAATTATGCAAGGAATTCAACAGGAAAAACGAGCATCACTTCATTCCATTCCCAAAATCCAAGAGATATAGGATATGTACCTGGAAAGTAGAATGTAAAACAAATAAGGAATCAACAGCAAGAATCAGAGAGTCAACAGCAGCTCAAAGTCGAAATCACAGCCCCAAGCAAATGTTATCAAACTCAGTCCAGAAATGAACAGCACCAACAACCAATCAATGAACTTGATTTAACCAAAATGAAGTCGAAATTAAACCCAGAACAAACTTGGAGACTTCAATCAACCAAACACAAGGGTTTTCAAGTTGTTTTCCTCTTTAAACTAGCCATAGATTCGAGACAATTGCTGAAACAAACTGGAAATTGATCCAAGGAACTCAATGTAACAGTGTTTTTGAATTTTTCTGTTATATTGTTTTTTTTGATTTTTTTAATTTTTTGAAGAAAAGCTAAGATCTAAAGGAGTTTGGATTTTAATTCAAATTTCAGATCTATGAAACTTGAAGAATGTTTTTGGGGGGGGAATTTTAGAGCTGAAAAACTTCTGAATCAAGGCATTGGCATGCCTTTTTATAGGCAAAAATGAGGGCAGCCCTCAGATTTTCAGTTTTCAATTTTAGCCTTTATTTATTTTCATTTTTGCTTATATGTCCCTTATTTCCTGACTTGTTGCTAAAGCTAATATACTTAATTCCTGAATTTTACCTTAGAACCCCCATCTAGAAGCTTCTAGGAAGTTCTATTTCAGTTATTACCAGATTCCCTGAATGAATTTCCCTAAACTACCCTTCTACTAGTCTAAAATTTACTAGACTAAACTAACCCTATTACCCTAGTTGAAATTTAACTACAGTTATTCAAAGATGCCTAATGCATCCATATCCAATGAACTAACAAAGCTGAAAAACCATTCTAATTTCACTAACGAAAAATAATTCAAAGAGCAATCTAATCTAATTAACTAACTAATAAAACTAAAACTTATCAAAACAGAGTTCAAATACCATAAAACAGATCAAAAGAACAATTAAACCAAATGAGAACCAAATGAATCGTAAAGCCAAAAATTAAAATCAGCAGAATTAACAGGAAAACAGAGATCAGGCGAAATTTAAACTAATCAGAAAAAAACCATGAAGAACGCTTACTATTTTTAATCATTCCCGCAGTCTAATTAAATCACAATCTTAAGTTTATAGTAATAAAACCAACATGATTGACTCAATATTCATGCCTGAACAACAAACTTATCACAAACAAACCACATTCATTAATTCGGACTACAATACCAAGGAGAAAAACAGAGACTCGACATACTGAAAAAAAAGAGAAGCCAAGAAGGAACAAAGAGAAATGAAACATAAAGAGAAGAACTCACTATACGCCTGAAACTAGGAGGCCATTGCATGGGTCGATTCAGTCCCTGACTTCAAAAGGGTCAAACCCGTGATCTGAAATTGGCGGAGCTTCACTTGAATTTGAAGGTTCTAGGCTTGGAATTCGGAATGAGGAGGCCCAGGAGATTGTGGGGTACGATTTTGACCGGATTTGGCAGAAATAGGGTTTTGGCCGGATTTTTCAAATGAAGATTCGAAGATATTGGCCATGATTCGAGGGAAATGGGTTGGATATGTGGGATGAGGAGGAGGAGAGGAATCTAGGGTGTAGATTTTGGGTCGTTTAGAGGTGGCGCCGCCACCAGAGACGGTGAGGGTTTAGAGGCGGCTCAACTAGGGTTTCTGGCTTGTCTCTGATGAACCAAGGGAGTGAGAGAGACGATAAGGGGGTAGGGGGTTTCGGACAGTAAGATATGAAAGTGAGATCAATCTTTGGCCGTTTGATCAAAGAACCTAGACGGCTCAGATTTGAGCCCTGCAAAACGACGCCGTTTCATTTATGATGGGATGGACTGGGTATTGGGGCGTGGGTTGGGCTGGTCTGGGGTGTTTTTGGGCTGGACACAACTAATTAAAATCAGCCCAATTAAGGCAGCCCCATTTCTTTTAATAGTTTCCTTTTCTTTTCTTTTTTTCTTTTTATTTTTCATTTTGTATTTTTATTTTCTGATTTTTATTAAAATGCAAAATTAAAATAAAGACCTAATTTATCCCCAAAATTAAACTAATTATTTCCTCAAAATTGATTAAGTCCTAACTAAAGGAAGCTCATGACAAATTCAACAATTAATAGTTAAAAATGCAAAGATGAACTATTTTTGTTATTTTCTTTATTTTTAAAGTAACTTGACTACTAATTAATCCTAAGATGTGAGATTAAATCCTAAATGCAAAAGCCAAATATATTTTTTATATTTTCCATTAGTTAAAATGCACAAAAAAAGCAAACAATTACTACAATGTGTCACCAAAATCCACAAATTCGCAAAATAATGAAAGAAATCATTTTGTTTGAATTTTTAGGAATAATTCATGTAGGACAAAAATCACGTGCTCACAGATGCCCCTCTTTGCTCGAGAACACGAAGAGTTTTCGGGCAAAGATAAGTGAGCTGATACGAGCGAATTTTGCCCGTTTGAATATTTCGTGTGAAGCGTTTTGAAAGAGTTGACCGCACCCTGCTTCAGAGGTTGCCTACATATCCTTGGCTAAAAAGGAATCAGGTCAGTGTAGTTCGGGAAGGTTTGGTAGCTGGGACTACCAGGAGCTGTGATTTCACTACTGTTGCTGCAGTTACTGCTTGTTGACCTCCCTTATTACACCAATGTCAAAATAAAAGAAGTTAGACTAAGCTATGATCTATGAATTACAAAAAATCCTATCTATATCTTCAAACTTGCCCTTGCATTTCTTGCTACCTTGTTGTCTTGTGTTCTCTCGGTGAAATCCATTATTACCACTTCGAATTGTAACTGAGATGTTTTCCCTTTCCTTCAGACTGCTGAACTTGAATGCATTCCTCTGTTATACGGGCAGACTCCCGACTTCAAAACTTGAAAATACATGCCTATGTTATACGGGCGGGCTCCTGACTGCTAAAACTTGAAATGTATGCCTCTGTTCTCCAGGCGGGCTCCTGACCTCTGGAACATGAAATGTATGCCTTTGTTCTCCAGGAGGGTTCATGACTGCTGAAACTTGAAATGTGTGCCTCTGTTCTCCAGGCGGGCTCCTAATTGCTAAAACTTGAAATGTATTCCCTTATTCTCTAGGTGGGCTCCTGATTGCTGTCACTTAGAATGTATCCCCTTGTTCTCCAGGTGGGTGCCTGACTTCAACAAAATAGATAAACAAAGAAATTTTTTCTGCCCCAGTTTGGCGGCTGGGCGCATCATGTCACCAAATATTACTAAAAATTTGAAAGCTAAAATTTGAAATGTACTTCCCTTGTTCTCCAGGTGGGCGCCTGATTTCTGAACTTGAAATGTATTCCCTTGTTCTCCAGGTGGGCGCCTGATTGCTGATCTTGAAATGTATTCTCTTATTCTTCAGGTGGGCGCCTGACTGCTAAATCTTGAAATATATTCCCTTGTTCTCCAGGTGGGCGCCTGACTTCAACAAAATAATAACCAAAGAAAATTTCTTGCCCAAGTTTGGTGACTGGGCACGTCATGTTATCAAATATTAAAAGTTTGAAAGCTAAAATTTGAATTGTACTTCCCTTTTTCTCCAGGTGGGCGCCTGATTGCTGAACCTTGAAATGTATTCCCTTGTTCTCCAGGTGGGCGCCTGATTGCTGAACTTGAAATGTATTCCCTTGTTCTCCAGGTGGGCGCCTGACTTCAACAAAATAACAAACAAAGAAAATTCCTCTGTCCCAGTTTGGTGGCTGGGCACAAATGTGAGTGTTAAACTGAATTATTCTACCAACTATTATAAGAATTTGAAAGCTAAGTCATATTATCCAGGGAGGTCCTGACAACTCGTAACAATTACGAACCTAAGTTATATCTTCTAAAGGTATTACTCCCACTACATTTGTTATCTAAAAGGTCTTAAAGTACTCCCCATTATCCAGGAGGGTCCCGACAACTCCTAGTTAAATGACAATTTTAACCCTAAGTTACATCTACTGAAGGTACGACTTCCACTATATCTTGTTATCTAAGCAGACCTTAAACCTACGTCCCATTATCAGGAGGGTCCTGTAAACTTCTAATTGAATCCTATCTTAAGCATGCAAACTTGGAAACCAACTTATATTCCTTTGGGGTACATTTATGCTAATTTATGCTACTCATGATTGTTTTGAGATTTAAACTAAGTGTCATTTTTCAGGAGGGTCCTGAGAGTTTATGGTCAAACCTGTTTTGGTGCTTGCTTTATCCCTTAAGGAGGGTTTCTCCGAAACAAACGAAAACTTTCTTCCCCTGTTTCAATCAAAGAAAAATCTTGTCAGTTTAAAAATGGTGGTTAGTTGATGGCATTCCTGCTGAAGGCGTCTCCGGTGCTGTGTTTTGCCTTGCCTTGCTTCTTGAACTGGCCCTGAACCGTTTGCCTTTCTGACAGACTTTCAAAATCCCCATGACTTTTGATGACCTGAGTGTTCTATATCATCCTGTTGTTTACATTTCTGACCCCTTTATCTGAAACTTTGCCTTTCCTCACAAAACTATCTGTCCAATCCACCGACGAAACCTTCGATGATCCTTTGTGTCTTACTTGCATTTTGACATATTTGGTATATTCCGGCCCTGTTGTGCTTTGCAACTGGGAAACTGGTAGTTAGCCTTGACATCCCTTCTTCTTTATTTCGAACAAGACCGACATCGAAACATCTTAAAGAACAAACCTCAAAAAGAATGAAATGCAATGACCTTGAGAGTTAAGGATAAAGAGAATCCCGAAACCGGACGATTTATAAAAGGAAAGAAAAGAAAAGAGACTTATCTGAGTGGAACAGCTGGTGCCATTGATCATGCCATGCATTTTGGACTAACCGGCCCAATCTGTCCAACCAAATCAACTTACAATTGCCACGCTTTGTTGCCCCAGAATTCCATAACCTGATTTCTTCAACCCAAACCTTAACCTTGTTCATCCTGCAGTGTCTTGAACAGCTTTCAACCATATACTCATCTCATTTGTCCATCTAAAAACTCACTTTCGCCTTAAGGTGCCCGTGAAAGTTTTCACCAATAAGACTCTCTCATTTCTAATTTCCCTCAACTCACTTCGCCTTACGGTGGCCGTGAGGATTTTCACCAATAAGACTCTCTCATTTTTTATTTCTCTCAACTCACTCCGCCTTACGGTGCTCGTGAGGGTTTTCACCAATAAGACTCTCTCATTTTCATCATTTTCCTGCCTGGACCAGAGTGTTGTCCCTAGCATAAATCACCTCTTCTTGCTCGACTTGGCATTCCCTAAAGACTGATCAGAAGGTCTTTCTTTGGACCGTAATGCAGGCTTTTGGACAGGGTTAGAAAGAAAGGGTATCAAAGGCTCAAAAACAATTCGACGTGGGTTCAAAACTACAACTTTCGGAATCAAATCTCTTGCACAACCACAACTTCTGCCGCAGTTTCTTCCTTGGGGACTTTTGGACTTTTATTTCGGTGTGACTGAACCTCAGAGGGAGGCTGCCTACGTACCCTTTCGGGATCAAGTCAAACGTAGTTCAGGTCATAGGAATTACTTTGTTGCTGTGATTTTTCCTTTCTTTTTCTTCCACTTTCTCTTCTTTTCTTTTCTTTCTTCCTTTCTCTTTTTTTTGTTGTTTGTTTTTCTTTTTCTTTTTTTTTCCTTTTCTTTTTCTTTTTCTTCTCTTTTCTCTTCCTTTTTTTCTTTCTTTTCTTCTTCCTTTTTCCTTCTCTCTCTTTTCATTCTTTTCTTTTCTCTTTTTCCTTGACTTATCTTTCACGCTTGTGTTTCTGATCTTTGCTACCGATTCCGAAAGAGGGGTATGAAAGAAAATGAATGAGGCTCAAAGGGAGTAACAAAGGATAAAGTGTTTGGATAGCAGAACAAAATGCCTTCGTCATTCCAATCTTCAAAACATTCCAAGTACAAACAAATACAATTAAGACAAAGAAGATCATACATAATACCTCTTGACCGCATCGGAATTGATGGCTTTCAACACACTTGCCTTCTATGTCTGTTAAATGTAAAGCACCATTGGACAACACTCTCGTCACGATGAATGGCCCCTGCCAATTTGGGGCGAACTTGCCTTTGGCCTCAGCCTGATGTGGAAGGATACGTCTCAATACTTGCTGACCCACTTCAAACTTACGTGGACGCACCTTCTTATTATATGCTCTTGCCATTCTCCGTTGATACCACTGGCCACGACACAATGCTGCCAATCTTTTCTCATCGATCAAAATCAATTGTTCCAGGCGGGTTTGGCCCACTCATCATCATCATATTCTAATTCATCATCACACTCAATTTCTTATATTACTATTTCAGAATTAGATTGGCTTTTACGATTGGGCCGAAGATTCCTCATGCATGTCATGTGATTGAAACCAGCATAGAAAGAGCTGTACAAGAAAGAAAACAAAAATAAAACTATCAGGAATGAAGAAGAAGGGAAATTGCATTTCATTGAAATTAAGAGATAACAAGGTTTATACATCCAAACGGACGGAACATAGAATCTGACTTACAACCGTGGCATAATCCTGATGAACTGAAAGAAAAATCAAAGCAAACTATCAAAACTCCTTCCGGATAGGGAGAGGAGTAGCTTCCCAATTGTTGACCTTCACATTCGGCTTGACAAAATGCACCTCTTCATTACCACAGCCTCCCCCAATTTCCACTGTGTTTACTTCATCAAATAAACTTTGGACCCTCTCAAATCAACTCCTCATCAAAGACAACCACAGGCTTTGGAACTGCTGACACCGGATGCTTCACTGCCCCTGGCTTGACAATGACGGGATCTGTGTGGGCACCCTCCACAATCATGACAGGCTTGATCGACACCCCTGGCACAACCACTTTTGCCCTTTCTTGTTTCGTTGAAACCTCACATGAGGACCCTTTCTTGACTACCGCAGATGGCTCACTGTCTGTCCCGCCCAACCTGATCACTGATTTCCCACTAGTTGACTTTTCAACCGGCCCGACCTCACTGGACCGAATCATCATGACGGTCTGTGAAGGCTTCTTAGGCTCCCCTCCCTTATGCACTATCTCGATCATATTTGTCTCATGATGGGCCGGCAATGGATTCTGGTTGATATCGAGCTCCCTTTTTGCCCATGCTTGATACATCTTGGCCATCTGTCATTTCAGTTTATACATCTCTTCTTTCATCACATTAACATCAAACTCTTCCACCTCTCTCGAAGGATCGATAACACTCGCGTCAAGTTCCTGGTTGGCCATGATCAACTTGTTTTTTTTTGACCGGGTGTTGTAGGAGTGAGTTCCCAAAATGCCAATCAGCTAACCACCTGCCTTAACTCAATGAATCAACAACAACTTTGCTAGCGGTGAGGGCTTTAACAGATTGGTAACCGCACATTTTGGGGAATGAATGCACCTAACCAGTTAACCATTTCTATTATGCATTTGTTCGGCTGCTTGCGTCATCCCGACTTTCCTTATTCCTGATTGCAACTTCTTTTATTGTCTTTTTCACTCCTGCCTTTGTTTTCTCTTTGTTCTTATTCTCCCATTCCTTCTTGTGTTGCCATTGATCATTTCTTTTGGTTTCTTATTTTCTCTCTTTTGATTGTCTTTTCACTCTTGTTTTTCCTCTCTTTTCTTTGTATTTTCTTTCTTGTTTTTCCTCTCTTTTCTTTTCTTATTTTTCCCCTGTGTCTCCTCTCCTTTTCTTTTCCTTTGGTTATGGTCGAATCTTATGGAGATTGCCTACGTATCATGACCCCGCATGAATCAGACCGAGCCTAGTTCGTGAAAATAAATGTAGAATAGAAGCAAAATGTTTTGGAGATTTTCAATTTTATTGATAGCAAATACTTCTATTACAAAGACTCAAAACTGACAGATTAAAACAACTAACAGACTCTAATGAAGAGAAGAACTACAGACTCCACCATCCCTATTCTATTTCAAAGGAAAATACAGACTCAATCAACTAACGAAAAGAAAATACAGACTCAGACAACTGACAGACTCTAGTAGAAAAGGAAATACAGGCTCAACAATTGACAAACTCTAGGAAATACAGACTCAAATGACAATCATGAATACATTAAAGCTCCTGGTGCCCGCGGGACATCGTTCGGTCTCGCCGCGGGCCTATATGCAAGTTCCCTTTGAAGTTTGTCTAGGTCACTCATTATCTGCTTCACAAATATCATCACCGATGCAAAGAAGGTGGTGCGAGTCATGTTCTCGCACACTTGGCATTTCCTAGTAATGGAGTGAGCAACGGTTAAGATTCTCTCTCTCATCCCGCCTTTTTCTTGAAGCAACCGCCCTATCTGTTGGGCCCTAGCCTCCAAAGTCTGCTCGGCTACCTGGTTTTGTTCCTGGAGTTGTTGCAAGTCCATTTCTAATTGTGCCAATGCCGTGTAGCAGTGCTCTCTTTCAACCTTGAATTCTTTTGCCTATTTGATCATTTTGTTCTTTGTGGCAATGACCCTTTTCTTTAATCCCGTGACCTCATTATCGTATTCTTCTCTCAACTGCTTAACCATGCGGGCCCGTTCTTCCGCGGTTCTAGCCAATTGTTTTCGAACCCCGGCTAATTCCCTTTTTCCCTTGTTGAGGTCAAAACTGTAGTCATTCACTTTTTGTCTTAGATGTTCGATAAGCTTTGCATCCTTGGCACTCCTAACGGGATTTTCGGCCGCTATCTTCATCTTTTGGATTTGGGCTCGTAAGGCTTCACTCACTTTGGCCAATTTCTTCTTCTCACCCTCATCGGCTGCGGCTTGCACACTGTTTTCAAACTGAAGGTCTTGGACTTGCCTTTCTAATTCTCCTATTTTGGCCCTGTATTCATTTTCTTTATCCAACAAAGCCCACTGTTCTTGCGATCATTCGGCAAACTCCTGGAGGTGAGGTCTTTTGGCCGGCCTCCCAAATGCAACTTCCCTTCTATACCAGGCATGATACTCAGGTGACACTTCCCCTTCAGATCGATCCCGTACACAGGTGTTCGCCGCCAAGTATTGACATTCGCTCCAAACATGGCGGACCTTTGCTTCAGGAAACTGGCCATCGGGACCAATCTCAACCACTTGGATGCTAAGATCGTCGTCTTTTGGCACTATTTGGTATCTCCCAAGTTGACTTAAAACCCGGTACAGAGCATAAGGCTGAATGCTCTTAAGACCCATCAAGAGGAAGTGCGGCCCCGCTGCTGGCATATATATGATTTCATCGACAGGCAACCATCCAAACGTCCACTCTATTTGACTAGCAGTGAGGGACCGAAAGATGATGTCCAGCCCGCTAATCCCTCGGGCAAGCTGACCCTCTTAATCCTTGTATAAAACTCTTCAATACATGTTTTCTCTGTAGACCCATAACTCAGGAACTGAGGACGATGGCATAGGTGTTCGGTCATCCACATTTGCAACAATATCTTGCACCCCTCGAAGAAGTCTCCTCCGGCTTTGCAGGCTGTAGAGCGCGGAAGATTTCAGCTAATATCATGGGCGCGAGAGTGCTTTTGACTTGAGTGAGTAGAGTGCTGACGACCCCGGCTATTTTTATGTCAATGTTTCCGTCTTTCCTCGGAAATACCAAAAGACCCAGAAAAACCACCATAAAAGCAAAACGCCTATGTTCTTCCCATTTTTGGCGGTTTCCTTTGCTACATATCTTGTTTTTCGGGTTATTGAACCCTCCTATGTAACCATATCTGTGGTATATGAAGTGTGGAGTACAAAAGCCATTCGCCAGATCTGTGTTGTGGACTGTGCTGCTTATCTTCAGTGAGTCTAAGAATCGGTGCACAGCTACAGTTCTCGGGGCAACCAAATACTTATGTCTTAAAGGAACCTCATCATTTCCGATGTAGCCAGCTATTTCTTCTAAGGTCGGGGTAAGTTCAAAGTCCGAAAAATGGAACACGTTGTGTGCCGGGTCCCAACATGTGACCAATGCTCTGATAATGTCTCCCCGAGGCACAATCTCCAACAAACCGGTAAGCCCTTTCAAATATTTTTTGACTTCATCTTGCCCTTCTCCTCCTAGATCGTTCCACCACAGACGCAACTCCAAAGGGATTTATGCATGATTGAGAAAGGTTCATTTTGAATCGTGCTCATCCTGCACATTTATTAAGGTGATTTAATCACTTATTTTGACCTAAAAGGAAAAAATGACACTATGTTTTTGTTAAAATTTCCAATTTAAAACAAACAGCAGGTTTTGCAGATACGGCCTTTCAGCACCTCGGGGAGAAGATTTTAAGGTTGTGCCCGCTAACCGTTGGAAATGACCCAAGGTGGGTGTTCTCGCAAAAACAGCCTTCCGGCGCCTTTTTTGGGACATTCGGCTTGTTTTAGCCAAGAATGGCCTCACCTGACTTATTCAAAATTAATTTTTTTGTTATTTTTGGCTACTTTGCAAAAGGGGAAGTTGGACCCGATGGGGGTTGCCTACGTATCCCACACCCTATGGGAATCAAGCTGGCGTAGTTTGGGCAAATAAAACTAACTATTTTCGAAAACAAAACTCTTTTTCGTTGGCAAATACACTATTCTGAAAGCAAGACTCTTTTTTATATTTTCCTTTTCAGTGGCAAATAAAACAAACTAACATGAAAATATAATTCTTTTTGTTTTTCTTTTTCATTGGCAAACAAAACAAACTATAAAAATACTTTTCTCTTTTTCTTTCATTTTTCTCAAAAATTCGGCAGAATTTCGGCACTACTTAGACATTGGTTTTTCTAATATAGGTAATTAACTCACTACACTGCTATTTTCTCTTTTTCTCTTTTTGTTTTTAAACTTTTTCAGATATTCAAAGCCGGTCAGCATGCGAGTCCAAAACAGATAAATGCACAAGTAGGATGCATCAGGATGGTCCATTATTCCGGGTACACCTGTCCTAGACGGACCCAACCCCTATGTTGAGTTCCCTAAGTCATATGCACGTGATGCAAATAAGCATTCCTACTAGGGATCCGGCATGAGGTCAAGTTATTGTAGGTTCAAAACCTGGGTATATGTTTTAGACTGTGCACCCGAGCGAACAACTCGAGTCGAGGAGGGGGCTACGTACCGGGAACCAAAAGGCCATCCGGCTTAGTAACTTGTCCGACCTCTTTCTTACTTTAAGGTATGACACTAACAGAATGGGGAGTCTCCACCAGTGAGCACATCCCCGGAGGTGAGAAGAGAAGGGTTTCGCCACAGTTTATATACAATTCAGATAATATCAAAGCGGTAAAAAGCAACATTTTGCACATTTAGGATGAAACATGTAGGAAAATCAGATAAAGCCAAATACAACAATATATCTAAGCTCGAATTCTGAACCCTGAACCAATGTTCTGGGTTCTTTTCCCAAGCAGAGTCGCCAGAGCTGTCACACCTCCTTTTTCCTACTACACCCCCGTGAAGGGTATAATAAAGGGAGTTATTTCCAACTTGAAGTGACAATCGAAACAGGATTATTATTAAAGATTCAGAGTCGCCACTTGGGAGATTTATGGTGTCCCAAGTCACCGGTTTAGAATCCCGAATCGAGGAAAGGGTTTGACTCTGTTTAACAGTCCGCGAACCAGAAATCCGGGTAAGGAATTCTGTTAACCCGGGAAAAGGTGTTAGGCATTCCCGGGTTCCGTGGTTCTAGCACGGTCGCTCAACTGTCGTATTTGGCTAAATATCTGATTTTAGTACATGTTTTTATCTTTGAACCACTTTTATTATTATTTTTTAAAGAGAATAGCAACGTCGTGAAAATATGTCTCGAACCACGTCACATAAATGCACCCGTGGTTTTTGACACATTTCGACTTCGTTGGGATTTGGATTTGAGTCACGTAAATGTGCACCCGAGTTTAAGAAAGTAATATTATTAAATGCCGGGCCTAAAGCAACTAACGTACTATTAACTTTATGGGAGGCCATGAAATTCGTTAAATGGCACACCCGAACTCTAAATATTTTAATATAGTTAAGAGGGCCACGCAATGTACGGTTTTGTTTGGGCGTGACGCACCTCATTTATTTCAAAAGCTAACCTAAAAGACTATGATTTTTCTATTATGGATTGTCTCTAAAAAGGCCTAATTAATTAGTATTGTTAATGACCGATGACTAGATATTCGACTGGATTCAGTCCAATTTTACAATGCTAGCCCATCATGGGCCTTTGCACAGGCCCAAACAGAATCAAGACTCTAAATTGAGGCTTAATGGTCTCAGTGTGGGCTGTCTATCCTGGGCTCATGAACAAGCCCAAACGAAATTATTGAAAGGGGTCATGCAATTGAGCTCGTTAACAGAAATAACACACAAAAGAAAACTCCAACTTCAAACTCAACTATCAATTCGGTTTTAAATTACTGAACTCCTACAAGCATGTGATACATTCAAATGACGAAATTCACAGGATTGGGACTCAATTACTAGTCCATTTCGATTCTATCATGAGCTACTTAGAAGTGGACGAAAAATGTAAAATCATTCTGAACCTGTTTTCTTAAACTATTACTTCTTTCTGATTAAAACTTCATATTAACAGGATGGTTAAACGTTATCAGCATTACTAATAGTACGTATAAATTTGAAATAAAACTTCCTACAGTCCGGGCAACATAATAACCAAACTACAGTTGTGAAGCCATAACCAGTATTGTATTGTATCACTCATATAAGTCTGAAGTGGATTTGCAACACTCATACCAACTATGACAATGTTATTTCATACAAATATTGTAATGCCAATAGTCATGATACTAATGAACAGTCCTCAGTCAATTACACGTTGATATATTCTAAAGTGCTGAAATTAATTACAATTATGCAAGGAATTCAACAGGAAAAACGAGCATCACTTCATTCCATTCCAAAAATCCAAGAGATATAGGATATGTACCTGGAAAGTAGAATGTAAAACAAATGAGGAATCAACAGCAAGAATCAGAGAGTCAACAGCAGCTCAAAATCGAAATCACAACCCCAAGCAAATGTTATCAAACTCAGTCCAGAAATGAAAGCACCAACAACCAATCAATGAACTTGATTTAACCAAAATGAAGTCGAAATTAAACCCAGAACAAACTCGGAGACTTCAATCAACCAAACACAAGGATTTTCAAGCTGTTTTCCTCTTTAAACTAGCCAGAGATTCGAGACAATTGCTGAAACAAACTTGAAATTGATCCAAGGAACTCAATGTAACAGTGTTTTTGAATTTTTCTGTTATATTGTTTTTTTGATTTTTTGAATTTTTTGAAGAAAAGCTAAGATCTAAAGGAGTTTGGATTTTAATTCAAATTTCAGATCTATGAAACTTGAAGAATGTTTTTTTTTTGGGGGGGGGGGGGGGGGAATTTTAGAGCCGAAAAACTCCTGAATCAAGGCATTGGCATGCCTTTTTATAGGCAAAAATGAGGGCAGCCCTCAGATTTTCAGTTTTCAATTTTAGTCCTTTTTAATTTTTATTTTTGCTTACATGTCCCTTATTTCCTGACTTGTTGCTCAAGCTAATACACTTAATTCCTGAATTTTACCTTAGAACCCCCATCTAGAAGCTTCTAGGAAGTTCTATTTCAGTTATTACTAGATTCCCTGAATGAAATTCCCTAAACTACCCTTCTACTAGTCTAAAATTTACTAGACTAAACTAACCTTTTTACCCTAGTTGAAATTTAACTACAGTTATTCAAAGATGCCTAATGCAGCCATATCCAATGAACTAACAAAGCTGAAAAAACATTCTAATTTCACAAATGAAAAATAATTCAAAGAGCAATCTAATCTAATTAACTAACTAATAAAACTAAAACTTATCAAAACAGAGTTCAAATACCACAAAACAGGATCAAAAGAACAATTAAACCCAATTAGAACCAAATGAATCGTAAAGCCAAAAATTAAAATCAGCAGAATCAACATGAAAACAGAGATCAGGCAAAATTTAAACTAATCAGGAAAAAAAAACCATGAAGTACGCTTACTATTTTTAATCATTCCCATAGTCTAATTAAATCACAATCTTAAGTTTATTGTAATAAAACCAACATGATTGACTCAATATTCATGCCTGAACAACAAACTTATCACAAACAAACCACATTCATTAATTCGGACTACAATACCAAGGAGAAAAATGGAGACTCGACATACTGAAAAAAAAAAAGAAGAGAAGCCAAGAAGGAACAAAGGGAAATGAAACATAAAGAGAAGAACTCACTATACGCCTGAAACTAGGAGGCCATTGCATGGGTCGATTCAGTCCCTGACTTCAAAAGGGTCAAACCCTAGATCTGAAATTGGCAAAGCTTCACTTGAATTTGAAGGTTCTAGGCTTGGAATTCAGAATGAGGAGGCCCAGGAGACAGTGGGGTACGATTTTGACCGGATTTGGCAGAAGTAGTGTTTTGGCCGGATTTTTCAAATGAAGATTCGAAGATATTGGCCATGATTCGAGGGAAATGGGTTGGATATGTGGGATGAAGAGGATGAGAGGAATCTAGGGTGTAGATTTGTGGTCGTTTAGAGGTGGGGCCGCCACCGGAGACGGTGAGGGTTTGGAGGCGGCTCAACTAGGATTTCTGGCTCGTCTCTGGTGAACCAAGGGAGTGAGAGAGACGATGAGGGGGTAGGGGGGGGGTTTCGGACAGTAATATATGAAAGTGAGATCAATCTTTGGTCGTTTGATCAAAAAACCTAGACGGCTCAGATTTGAGCCCTGCAAAACGACGCCGTTTCATTTATGATGGGATGGACCGGGTATTGGGGTGTGGGTTGGGCTGGTCTGGGGTGTGTTTGGGCTGGTCACAACTAATTAAAATCAGCCCAATTAAGGCAGCCCCATTTCTTTTAATAGTTTCCTTTTCTTTTATTTTTTTCTTTTTATTTTTCATTTTGTATTTATATTTTCTGATTTTTATTAAAATGCAAAATTAAAATGAATACCTAATTTATTCCCAAAATTAAACTAATTATTTTCTCAAAATTGATTAAGTCCTAATTTAAGGAAGCTCATGAAAAATTCAACAATTAATAGTTAAAAATGCAAAGATGAACTATTTTTGTTATTTTCTTTATTTTTAAAGTAACTTGACTACTAATTAATCCTAAGAGGTGAGATTAAATCCTAAATGCAAAAGCCAAATATATTTTTTATATTTTTCATTAGTTAAAATGCACAAACAAAAGTGCAAACAATTACTGCAACATGTCACCAAAATTCACAAAATTGCAAAATAATGAAAGAAATCATTTTGTTTGAATTTCTAGGAATAATTCATGTAGGGAAAAAATCACGCGCTCACACCGCCCGATGGAGAGATTGATTTTGGCATTGATCTGTTGTCAGGCACTCAGCCCATTTCCATTCCTCCGTATCGTATGGCTCCTCCTGAGTTGAAGGAGTTGAAGGATCAGTTGCAGGAATTGCTTGGTAAGGGTTTTATTCGACCTAGTGTTTCACCGTGGTGTGCTACTGTTTTGTTCGTGAAGAAGAAGGATGGTTCTATGCGTATGCGTATTGATTATCGCCAGCTGAACAAGGTTACAATGAAGAACCGTTATCATTTGCCTCGTATTGATGATCTGTTTGACCAGCTTCAGGGCGCACAGGTGTTTTCTAAGATTGACTTGCGCTCAGGGTACCAAAAGATGCGGGAGCCAGATATTCCGAAGATTGCCTTCAGGACTCGGTATGGTCATTACGAGTTCCTTGTTATGTCATTTGGGCTAACCAACGCCCCAACAACTTTTATGCATTTGATGCACAGTGTGTTCAGGCCATATCTCGACTCGTTTGTTATTGTCTTCATGGATGATATTCTGGTGTATTCCGTAGTCGGGAAGATCATGAGCAGCACCTGAGGACCGTTCTTCAGACCCTGAGAGAGAAGAAGTTACATGCAAAGTTGTCAAAATGCAAGTTTTGGTTGAGTTCCTTGGCATTCTTAAGCCACGTGGTGTCGAGTGAGGGTATTCAGGTAGATCAGAAGAAGATAGAGGCAGTGTAGAGTTGGCCTAGGCCCTCATCAGCTATAGGGATTCGCAATTTCCTTGGTTTGGCGGGCAACTACCGTCGCTTCGTGGAGGGATTTTCATCGATTGCGGCCCCTATGACTAGATTGACCTAGAAGGGTGCCCCATTTCAGTGGACAGAGGAGTGTGAGGTGAGCTTTCAGAAGCTCAAGACAGCTTTGCTACAGCCCCAATCATGATGTTGCCTACCGGTTCGGGGTCATATACTGTCTATTGTGATGCCTCGAGAGTTGGCCTTGGAGCGGTGTTGATGCAGGACGGTAGGGTGATTGCCTACGCATCGAGACAGTTGAAGATACATGAAAAGAATTACCCTGTCCACGACCTTGAGTTAGCTGCCATTGTTCATGCCTTGAAGATCTGGCGTCATTATTTGTACGGTGTGCCTTGTGAGATCTATACTGACCATCGGAGATTGCAGCACTTGCTCAAGCAAAAGGATCTAAATATGCGTCAGAGGAGGTGCTTAGAGTTTCTTAAGGATTATGATATCACTATCCTGTATCACCCGGGCAAGGCCAATGTGGTGGCGGATGCCTTGAGTCGCCGGGCGGAGAGTTTGGGGAGTTTAGCATATCTACCAGCTTCAGAGAGGCCTATGGCTATGGATGTTCAGGCCTTAGCCAGCCAGTTTGTGAGATTGGATCTTTCAGAGCCCAGTCGGGTTCTAGCTTGTATGGTTTTCCGGTCTTCCTTATTTGATCGTATCAGGGAGCAGCAGTATGAAGACCCTCATTTGCTTGTCCTTAAGGACAAGGTTCAACGTGGAGATGCCAGAGATGTGACCATCGGAAATGACGGGGTATTGAGGATGCAGGGCCGGATTTGTGTGCCCAATGTGGATGGGCTTCGAGAGTTGATTCTAGCAGAGGCCCATAGTTCACGGTATTCCATCCATCCGGGTGCCGCAAAGATGTATCAGGACTTGAGGCAGCACTATTGGTGGAGGCGGATGAAGAAAGATATAGTTGGTTATGTGTCTAGGTGCCTCAATTGCCAGCAAGTGAAGTATGAGCACCAGCGCCCGGGTGGGTTGCTTTAGCAGATAGAGATTCCGGAGTGGAAATAGGAGCGCATCACCATGGATTTTGTATCTGGACTCCCACGGACCTTGAAGAAGTTTGATGCCATTTGGGTTATTGTGGATCGGCTGACCAAGTCCGCTCATTTCATTCATGTTTGTACCACTTATTCATCGGAGCGGTTGGCGGACATTTATATCCGAGAGATCGTCCGTCTGCATGGTATTCTAGTTTCTATTATTTCGGACAGAGGTACTCAGTTTACATTGCGGTTCTGGAGAGCCGTGCAGCAGGAGTTAAGTACTCGGGTGGAGTTGAGCACATCATTTCACCCCCAGACAGACGGACAGTTCGAGCGTACTATTCAGATTCTTGAGGATATGCTCCGTGCATGTGTGATTGAGATTGGAGGGTCTTGGGATCATTTCTTGCCATTGGCGGAGTTTTCTTACAACAACAGTTATCAGTCCAGCATTCAGATGGCGCCGTATCAGGCTTTATATGGTAGGAGGTGTAGATGTCCGGTTGCTTTGAGCCGGGTGAGGCCAGGCTGTTGGGCACAGAGTTGATTCAGGATGCATTGGAGAAGGTTAAGATGATTCAGGATAGACTCCGTACAGCCCAGTCCAGAAAGAAGAGTTACGCGGACAGGAAGGTTCGTGATGTTTCATATATGGTTCGTGAGCGGGTTCTGCTTCGGGTCTCGCCTATGAAAGGCGTCATGAGGTTTGGGGAGAAAGGAAAGTTGAGTCCGAGGTTAATTGGCCCTTTTGAGATTTTGAGGCGAGTTCGGGAGGTTGCTTATGAGCTTGCCTTACCTCCCAGTTTGGCCGGGGTTCACCCGGTATTTCATGTTTCGATGCTCCAGAGGTATCATGGTGATCCGTCGCACGTGTTGGATTTCAGTTCAGTCCAGTTGGACAAGGATTTATCCTATGTTGATGAGCCAGTGGCTATATTGGACAGGCAGATCAGAAAGTTGAGGTCGAAGAACATTGCTTCAGTAAAGGTTCAGTGGCAGGGTCAGCCGGCCGAGGAGGCGACTTGGGAGATCGAGCGGGATATGCGCAGCCAGTACCCTCATCTTTTCACTATTTCAGGTATGTTCTCTATGCTCGTCCGAGGACGAACGAATGTTTAAGTGTAGGAGGATGTGACGACCCGGTCGGTCGTCTAAAGAATTAACGCCCCGATCCCCTATTAACTGCTTCCCCTAAATTCATTTCTGCTATTTTAGTTTGCCGGGACATTCGGTGTTGGGTTTCGGAGTGTTTTGGGAGACTTGGTCCCTAAATGAGAGCTTAAGTGTTAAAAAGTGGTCCGTAGTCGGAACAATGTGAAGACGACCTCGGAATGGAAATCCGATGATTCTGTTAGCTCCGTTAGGTGATTTTGAGGTTGGGAGCGTGTTCAGAATGTATTTTGGAAGTCCGTAGCTCATTTAGGCTTGAAATGCCGAAGTTTGAAATTTTTGAAGTTTTCGGTCCGACAGTGAGTTTTTGATCCGATGGTCGGATTGGAATTCCGGAAGTTGCAGTAGCTCCGTCATGTCACTTGGGATGTGTGTGCAAAATTTCAAGTCATTCGGACGTGTTTTGGTTAGGTTTTTGATCGAAAGCGTGTTTTGAAGAAATTGAAAGTTCTTAGGCTCAAATCCTTGAATTAATCGAATTTCCGACGTTGATTTAGGTGGTTTAAGGATTGGTACAAGTTTGAATGAGGTATTAGGTGTTATTGGTGCTTTTGGTTGAGGTCCCGGGGGCCTCGGGATGATTTCGGGTGGTTAGCGGGAAAATTTGAGAAGTGTTGCAGCAGCTGAAGTTTTTCCCTTCTGGTATTTTCGCTTCTGCGGCTTGGGAACCGCAGAAGCGGCCTTAGCATCGCAGAAGCGGGTTTGGGCATTGTTTTCAGGCTCCGCAGATGTGGAGGAAATCCCGCAGAAGCGGAACCGCATAAGCGGTTACTGGTCTGCAGAAGCGGAAATCCCTGTTCAGATATAGAGATTTCGAGGGTTAGTTTTCAAAAGTTAGAAAAATGAAATTGAGCTCGGGAAGGGCGATTTTGAGAGGATTTTGAAGAGGAGATTATTGGGTAACGTTTCTTTAATCCCTTCTAGTTATATTTCATCATTATGTAGTTAAATCCATCATTAAATTTCGAATTGAGGATCAAAAATTGGAAAAAAATTGGGTGAAACTTCATAGGCTAAACTATTGAGTTTTGAGTGGGTGTTTGACCTCCGATTTGGGAGATTTTTTTATGGTTAGACTCGTGAGAGTACTAGGGTTCTGAAAATGTAAAAATTATTCGATTTCGAGACGTTGGCCTGAAGGGCATTTTGATCATTTTACCTAATTTCGCGCCTTAGCTTTGAATTAAATAGTAGAATCAACTGTGCGATGTTATTTACAATGTGTAATTGACTTGAATAGATTTGGGCCATTTGGAGTCGGATACTCCTGGCAAAGGCGTGGTTTCTAGTTGATTTTGAGCCGGTTCGAGGTAAGTGGCTTGTCTAACCTTGTGTGGGGGACCTCTCCCCTTAGGATTTGTTATTTGGTATTTTGAGTGCCTTGCACGCGAGGTGACGAGCGCGTACTTGAGCCAATTGTTGAAAATCCATTTTTACTTAAGATATTAAGATTGAGTTTCTTTCATATTTGCTTTATTCTACTTGCAATTATAACCTGTGCTAGATTAGGAAAGCATGTTTAATTGATTTAACTTGCCTAATTGCTTAAGTTGCCTTGACTGTACTACGTGACGCATGCTAGGCCAGTACTACCTGTTGCTTGTCTTTTGTACTTCATTTCTGTGTTTCTTCTGGTTGTGATTGCGCATTTACATTGGGACTACGGATGTGTGATTCCGGTAGCTCCCCTCCCCCCTTGTTTGTTTACTTTGGGACTGCGGGTTAGATTCCCGATAGATCCCCCTGCCTTTTTACTTTGGGATTGCGCGTTAGATTCACGATAGATCCCCCTACCTTTTTACTTTGGGACTGCGGGTTAGATTCCCGATAGATACCCCTGCCTTTTTACTTTGGGACTGCGGGATAGATTCCCGATAGATCCCCCTGCCTATTTACTTTGGGACTGCGGGTTAGATTCCCGATAGATCCCCCTGCACATTGATAGTTGGACTACGGGACGGTATCCCTGGAGATCCATCGGATTTACACATATGACGGATTACGGGACAGTATCCCGGGAGATCCACTGGACAGTTGAGAAAAGGACCACAGGACAGTATCCTAGGAGATCCTCATTGTTACCATTGGTATTGAGTTGTACTTATTCTGTGTTTGCTCCGTTCTTTGCGTATTTGTTTTTGCTTTGTTTAGTCGGTCGTATTCCACTGCTGTACTCACTTTTACTCACTATTTTCATACTGTTGATTTATATTATATTGTTTAACCTCAGTAGGGCCCTGACCTTCCTCGTCACTACCCAACCGAAGTTAGGCTTGGCACTTACTGAGTACCACTGTGGTGTACTCATGCCCTTCCAGCGCATGTTTTTTTTCATGTGCAGATCCAGGTACCTCTACTCAGGCGCACTATCCTTGAGGCGGGGAGAGCTACGGAGACTTCGAGGTATATCTGCAGCGTCCGCAGACCGAAGAGTCTCCTTCCTTATTCTATCTGTAGTGTTTAGATTCTATCAACTTTTGATGTAGACATTCTGGAGATTAGAGCATTTACAGTTTCTATTAGCCTGTGGTTCCCGTGAGTTTTCGGGTTTTGGGATGGTGTTGTAGACTTCCGCCATTCCTTTGAGTTGTATAGGCCGAGCGGCCTTATATGCAGTTATTATTTTGATATGTTCAGTTCTAATTAATTATTCCGCAAGTTAGGTTGTTATTTCCGCATTGTTAGGCTTACCTAGTTATAGGGACTAGGTGCCATCACGACATGTTCCCGGAGGGCGAACTGGGGTCGTGACACGAACCCCCTTCCAAAGAATTTTGATTATTCTCAAAGGTGCGCATATTGCTCTAATGCCCCGGGGCACAGCATAGAAAAATGTTGGAATATGAAAAGAGCAGTCCAGAAGCTTGTTGATGCAGGTGACATTGTCGTGCAAAATCACATGCAGCGGATACTAGCCAAAATCCAGTACATGTTCATAATGAGACGCATATGGTGAGCATGATTTATGTTGAAAAGGAATATGAGAACTCTTCTGAGATCCTCGGAGGGCCACTTGCCGCAAAGCTTTCAGCGCTATCAATCTCGGTTCCGAAAGTTGATCTTAAAAACGAGTCGGCAAAAGGGACCTCAAAGCCACCTGGTGAGGCCAATGTGATTGAAATTGGTAAATGTCAGGGTAATGTCAATGTGCGACTCAGTGGCTAAGATGTCGAGCTTGGTAATTGGAAAAACACTCCTTTCTTGGTTATCCATGAAGGAGTCTTGGTAGTTTATTTTGTCGTCATTTCTGTTGTTCGGGTTATTTTAGGGATGTAATCAGGATATTGTCTTGTGACTCAACCCTTCTATCCTTTTATTTTTCCTAGCTCAACTAGTCTTGTTATCTCGTTTAGTGTTATCTAGGTTTGTTCCAGGGTTGTAACCCTAGTTTTGTGTTGCTTGTTTTGTTGTCCAAACCCCTTGACCTTATGTCTAATGCAATTTCCTGTTTTCTGTTATTTCTAGTCCATATTTGTTTAGTTCTCCTTCTCTTTTATAGTTCTTTTCATGCTAACTCTAGTGACATGACTTGCACGCGAAATTCTCAACCTGGTCTTGAAAGTTAGTCTAATCACAAAACAATGAAACAAGTTTTGAAGATGATAGAGACATTTGAGAGGAATAAGTAAAGATCTGGAAATTTTGAGATCATTTAAAGCCCGAATTGTGTGAAACTGGGGCAGATAATTTGGGAAGTTAATAGAACGACAAGAATTTGTTACAAGAAAGTGCGTCCCAGACAATTTGAATCAAGCAACTTTGAGTTCAAGTGCATCTCAAGTTACAACATAAATCCATGGGAGTTTGCTCCAAACTGACGGAGCACATCCATTGTGAAGAAGAAATCACCCGACAAGAGCTCTGTACTTGACAAGGCACTAAAGAAAGGTGGAAGGCATATCTGTGATATCAATGCCGATGATGCAAAAGAAATGCTATGCATGATCTTCATTTTCATCTTCAAGTTGCATGTGTTATACTTGGTATTCTTAGAGATTAGGAGGCCCTCTTTCATCTACCCAAACATTTTATACCCTTCGGTACCCTTTTGAGCATGTGCTGATTTCTTTGACCTCCCCTCTTTTGGAATCAAGTTAGAGTAAAAAAAAAAAAATAAAGAGGGTTCATGTCCCCATAGATTTGTTTTAGAAAGTTCATTCCAAAAGAAAAATTCAAAAAGAAAAAAAAGAAGGAAAGAGAAAAATAAGAAAAAGAAAAGAAAAAGAAAAAAAAGAAGAAAAGAAAAAAAAAAGAAAAATAGCAACAACAAAAAGTATCTGTGTGAACTACGTTCGACCTGATTCTTGTCACCACAAGATACGTAAGCAGCCTCACAGTTCAGTGGCACCAAATAAAATATTTCATAATCTCACGAAGTCAAGAGTGGGGCAATTTTTCTTAGAAATTCCATCTCAAAAAAAAAAAAAGAGAGAAGAGAGAATCAAATTCTCTTGTTTTAGAAATTGGGGCAAAGCTTTTATAATGGATTCCAAAAGTTGTAGATAAATTGACCCTGTTACCTTAGTTGTTTTGAGCCTTTATGATATCATTTCTTTCTAACCCTGTCCAAAAGCCACATTACAGTTCAAAAAAGACCTCCCAGATAATCTTTGAGAGTGCCGAGTTAGCCATGCCAAGAGCATATGATATTTTTACCATGGTTAATGCCTTGTCATCTGCAGAATCAAAGGAAGTAAGAAGAAAAGAACAAAATGAGAGAGTCTTATTGGTGAAAACCTTCACAGGCACCATAAGGCAACGGTGAGTTGAGGGAAAGAACAAAATGAGAGAGGCTTGATGCTAAAACCCCTTCGGGCACTACAAGTCAAATAAGGACCGTGATTCAGATAGGATAATCAGAGCATTGAAGCCCAGTTTCACGGCTTAGAGATACAACAAGAGTTGAACATTAGACTTGCTTGACAGATTAGGCTACTTAATCCAAAATGCATGTCAAGGTCATTAGAGTTGGTATCCACATCTGATACTTTTCTACATGGTGATTTTCTTGTTAGATGTCATCTCTTTCCGTTATTCCTTTAACTCTATTCTTCTTGCTTTGTTTAAGTCCTCTTAAGTCTGCTTTGTCAGAACAAGTAAGAAATGACTTCAATATTTGCAACCAGCTTTCCAATTGCACAAAGCGGAGTCTAGCTAGTACATCAAAGTGGTATAAGTCAAGAAAGAGCAGTATGCGCACTTAGTTGGCGATGTTTGGCATGCTTTGGGATTCATGTGAAATACAAAGGTTCGGTATATGTCAATTCATGAGCACAATGCAATAGATAGAGGGTATTGGGTTTGAACGGATCAGAGGTATTTTCTATGATTAGGGTGACAGAGAAATTAGTTAGTCAACAATCAAGAAAGGTCTTTCAAGTTGAAATAAAAGTTATCATGGCAAGTGAAGGAGCAATCGCCCTCAAATTTAAGGCCACAAACCAACCACCATGTTTAAACTCACAAGTTTTCTTTGTTTGAAACAGGGACGAAGACTATGTCCAAATCAAAGCTTGGAAGCTTGAGTTTTTCAAGTGCAGTGCCCAAATTTTGTCAGCACAAAGGTTGTTTGAGAAGGTTTTTACCTCATACAGATTTTCCCTAGTTGAGAAGCACCGTACCTCCTAGGCATTCTCCCTAGCCGGAAGAGTTTTTAGATTTCACTTAAGTTCAGGGGTCATGTCTACAGAATAGGGTTAGTTTTAGTTTCCTTAAATTATTAATCTTTAGCATTCCTTAAGTTCAGGGGTCCCGCCTGGAGAATAGGGTCTGATTTAGTTCTCTTAAGTTGTTAATCTCAATATTCAGGGCCCCTCGGAGAATAAAGTTAGTTTTTTTAATTTTCTTAAGTGGTTAGTCTTTAGTTTTCCTTGAGTTCAGGGGTCCCGCCTGGAGAATAGGGTCAGTTGTTAGTTTTCTTAAGATTTCAATATTTAGTTTCTCTTAAAATTCAGGGGTCCCACCTAGAGAACAGAGTCGGTTGCTTGTTTCCTTAAGTTTTCAATCTCTAGTTTTTCTTGAGTTCAAGGTCTTGCCTAAAGAATAGGGGCAATTTTTAGTTTAGTCAAGCTCAGTTTATGTTTTCCTTAAGTTCAATCTCACATGAGGCATCCTAGTCAAGTCTTTAATTTTACTCTCATCATGGCATCTGTCATCAATAGAATAGTTGATTTACAATTTCGCTAACAACTCACAAATCTTTCTAGTGCAAACTGGGGCAGAAAATTTTGTTTGTTTTGTTGTTTTTGATTGTAGGCACCCACCTGGAGAACGAGGGGCAATGTTTCAGAAATTGGTTTCAAGTTCAAACCAGAGAAGACGGAGGATCCCGCCTGAAGAACAAGGTCAACTTTCAATTTTCAAGTTTAAGAAGCATCAGGAGCCCACCTGAAGAACAGGGACAACTTTCAGTTTTCAAGTTCGAGTCAAGAAGCTTCAGGAGCCCACCTGAAGAACAGGGTCAACTTTTAGTTTTCAAGTTCGAGTCAGTGACATCAAGAGCCTGCCTGAAGAACAGGGTTAATGTTCAGTTTTCAAGTTCAAGTTAGAGAAGCATTAGGAGCCCGCCTGAAGAATAGGGTCAACTTTCAATTTTCAAGTTCAAGTTAGAGGCATGAGGAGCCAGCTTGAAGAACAGGGTCAACTTTCAATTTTCAAGTCCAGGTCAGAGAGGCATCAGGAGCCCGCCTGAAGAACAAGGTCAACTTTCAGTTTTCAAGATTCAAGTCAAAGACGGCAAGAGCCCGCCTGAAGAACAGGGTCAACTTTTAGTTTTCAAGATTCA
Source organism: Nicotiana attenuata (assembly GCF_001879085.1). Lineage (NCBI taxonomy): Eukaryota > Viridiplantae > Streptophyta > Magnoliopsida > Solanales > Solanaceae > Nicotiana > Nicotiana attenuata. Next base: position 583,605 of record NW_017670383.1, on the reverse strand, counting down.
AGTCAAAAACAACAGGATCCCCCCTGGAGAATAGAGGCACTTTTTAATTCAAATTAGAAGTAGCACGAGCCGCCTGAAGAACAAGGTTTTCAAGCTCAAGTGTACTCCAAGTTCAAGCTTATTTCAAGTGCAAGCAGCAGGATGCCCGGCTGAAGAACAGGGTCAACTTCTATTTTTCTTCAAATTCAAGTCAGCAGGATGCCCACCTGAAGAATAAGGTGAATTTTCAGTTTCATGTTGAAGTAGCAAGTGGAGATTCAAAGAAGATTCAAGACAAGAAGTAGATAGGATCTTGTGTTTTTCTTTTATTTTTGCTGTAATTTTTCCTTTTATTTTGATGTAATGGCATGAGCCGCGGACCGGAACCTCGACGGCACCTCAATCGGCTCTCCACCTCGGTATACTCCATCACTCTTCCTAATTCTGAACTCACGTGGCCTGATTCCCTTAAATAGCCAAGGATATATAGGCAGCTCTGATACCAGGGCTCGTTCACACCCGTCCTTTCTTTCAGACTTTTTTGCCTTCTCCTAAATAAGTTGTCNTTTTGGAAACAAATTAAAGGCATTAAAATGATTAATAATACATACTTATCAAATGAAAAATATTGGAGTCAATTTTATAATTATAAACACAATTAAACCTTAAAGAGGCTAATATTGCAATTGTATGCAATTTAGCTTTAAAAATACTAAATAAATTTATAAAAATATGCAAAAATTACGTTAGCTATATTTTAGCATAAATATGAGTAATTAAAAAAATGAATCACCAAAATAATAATTTTGGGGATAATTATTGGGTTTTTCCTGATAAAATAGGGCAATAAATTGATTTAAAAATCTTTGAAAATTAGGGAAAAATAATAAAACCTTGGGACATACTTATATATGCATATACAGGCTATTTTGAAGGTATTTTGCATATTAAAATATACAGGAAAAAATTGGGTATCAACAGGTGTGAGCACGTGATTTTTGCCCTATATGAATTACTCCCATAAATTCAAAACAAAACAACTTCTTTCGTTATTTGCAATTTTATGGATTTTTTGTGGCATTTTTTTTTGTTAATTGTTTGCATTTGTTTGTGCACCTTTATTATGGCTTAATTCATAAAAAATACAAAAATACTTGGCATGTGCATGTAGGGTTAGTTTCGCATTTTAGGATTAATTAGTGATTAATATTACAAAATAAAGAAGATCACAAAAAATGGTTCTTTGCATTTCTACTTTTAATTGTTAGAATCTGTCTTAAGTTTGCTTTTAAATTAGAAATTATTTAGTTTTGGAATTTTAATTAGCATAATTTTAGAGTCAATTTAGGTCCTTTAGTTTTAATTTTACATTTAATAAAATCAGAAAATTCAAAAAAATAAATAATTAAATAAAATACAAAAAGAAAAGAAGAAAACAAATAAAAGAATTAAAAGGAAAAATGAGGTCTTAATAAGAAGACCACAATTGGGCCAAAATTGGCTTAGCCCAAACCAGAACTCCTCCAATCTGACCAATCCCAGGCCCAAACCCACACCCTTACCCGGTCCAGATCCCCCCCTTAAACGATGCCGTTTGGGCATACATCAATCCTAGCCGTCCATTCCTTATGATCAAACGGCCCAAATTTGTTCACAACAATACATAAAATTGTCCAATTAATCCCAAAACCCTTAGAACATACTCCGTCCTCCTCGTACACCCCTCCTGTAACGCCACCGCCTCGCACCGTGCACCGCCGGTCGGAAATCGCCTCCGCCGGCGGCGATCACCCAAAGGCCACCAAATTTTCACCAGATCATCGCCTCACACCCATCTTTCCCAATCTCCATTCCTTACGCCTCAAATCTGGCTAGATTTCTTCGAATCTTAGATCAGAAACACCGAACCCTAGAGCGCCGCCCTTAAATCCTCCACCACCGGTCGGCGCCGCCACCTCTGTTCAACCCCAAATCCACACCCTGGAACCTCCTTCCCTCCCTCATTCCAAATCCTCATCTACATTCCTTCAAACACCCCTGAAACCCCTCAAATACCAAATCAGAATTAACCCTAAAATCCCAAGCCAAGTTTTGATTGCAATTTCGGGTTTAATCTGGATTTAGTCGTGTGCTCTTTGTAAGAGCATGCGATTAACACCGAATTTGGCCGGAATATCAGAGAATGGAAGACCCAGGCCCCCTCTTTCAGTTCCGGATTTTTTAGGTATTTTCTGTTATTTCTTCGTTCTAACCTTTCCTTCTTTATTCGTTTCTATCTCCTATTTCAGTCGCTTCTTCTGGATTTTATTTCCAGTTTTCTTTTGCTTGAGTTTAGTTCTGTGATGCATTTTAGTTTTAAGAAACCCTTTTTCTTTAATTAGTATGTTAATTAGGTTAGTTACGATTTATTAATTCTAGTTCATTAGTTGAATTTTGAAATTATTTGAATTGTTTTGTTTTGTTTCTCCTCAGTTGATCTGTTTGTATTTGGACTGGGGCTTTTGTTTTGAGGCTCAGGCTTATGATTTAGGTTGGATTTCTAAATGGGTCAGCCCAGGGTCAACTCGTCCCATAACCAATCTGAGGTTCAGGGGTAGAATAACAGGGGTTTCCAAGGGGTAATTTGGGTAGATTGGTTAGAGAATCTCTTGTAACGGAAGGAGAAGTTTCTAGGGTGGGGTTGGTTTGTAATTTTTTATAGTTTGGGTGGTAAAAACTTGGAGAACAAGTTAGAAAATCAGGTCCCTTAAGCTAAAATAAAATTCAAAAGGGGGGCTGGGGTAATACAGTAGTTTCAGGGAAGTTCAGGGGTAATCTAGGAATTTAGGGCTGGGCAGAAATGCTGTAGGTTATACTAGAATCACCTAGAACCTTCTAGAATAGGACTTTAGTTCTAAAATCAAAAAATAGGTGCACTTACCTGAAGAACAAGTCACTATTTTAGGGACTAAAATGTAAAAACTGAAATCTGAAGTTGCACCCTATTGGTGCTTATAAAAAGGCATCACCAATGCCTTGAATCACAAATTTTGGGAGCCACCAAATTCTTCCCACAGAAACCCCTTTCTCCAAATTTGAGTTTCAGATTTGATTTTCATTTTAGATCTAGCTCTTCAAAAAACAAAAAACAACAAAAACAATAGAAAAACCAAAAAATATTACTGTTTCATTAAAATTCTAAGTGATTAACAACTGTTAGCTATTGATTGGATTTTCCTAGCTTAATCTCTGGTAATCGAAGTGCAAAAGTGTTTCTGGTTGGTGTTCGAGTAGATTTTGGGTTCAATTTGAGGCATTTAGGATCAATTTGGGTGCTGTGTTGGTCTGATTTGATTCTGAGTCCATTTGGAAGCCATTTGAGCTTATTCGAACTAGCTTTGGGGTTAAGCTGTGGGTTCACTGAACTGCTTTGGTCATCTAATTGTGTGCTAAAATTCTATAAATCATCTCTGGTCTTTGAGGAACTATTTTTGGGTCAAAACTTATTCCAATTACTGCTGGTTGTGATCCTGTTAAATTTCTGCTGTTGCTGCAAGTTATTACTCCCGATGATCTCCTCTTCTTCATTATATTTTCACATCCAGGTACACACCTTCAATTGATGTAACTCTGAGTTGAAGTCGAAATAAAATTTATTCACGACTTGGCTGCCTGATGATGTACTTGTTTGGATTGATTACTTGTCAACACCTAGACACATGTTGATTGCTATGTAGTAGTTTAATTTAGTTTTACATGATTTGTATAACTAGGACTGTTAATTAGTGGACTGTTAAAATAATTAGACGTGCTCCTGGAAACGTGAAAACTCAGTAGCTATTAGTAGTTTAATTTGGTTGAGCTTGGGTTGCTAGTGTGATGAAGAATCTCAATGGGCCCTCTTATGCATTTCATTGTTTGTTTTGGATTATTTAAACTTGGAATCATCTAGTTATAGTTTTCACATAGCTAGTACCTGTTTAGCTCAGAGTTATTTCGGTTTTTAAAAGAAGAATCAGAAACATTTGGATTTGGGTTTGATTTTGAAATCTAGTTTAATTTCAAACTTAACCTGTGTTGTGCTACAGCAATTCATATCTTCGTTAATCTGTAAGTGTTAATAACTTTAGGTTAATGGTTCAAATCAATAGTTTACTTGAATTGAATTATGCATCATCAATTAGACTGGCTTGAGTTAGTTAACCTGTTCGAATTTAGTCCAGCTAGAGTTCGTGAGGGATCATTGCTTCAGTAGTTCGAGTGCGTGAGTATTATTTTTCCGTGATTGCCAACTGTTGGAACACATCTAGAGTAATTTGAAGTAATTCCAGCAAACCTTTGTTTAATTAAATTGTGGTTCAATTGAGTTTAAAGGGTCAGGGATATAACAGCCTATTTCCAGGCGTTTGGGCCTCAGGCCATCTGCTGCGCGGGCCCAGGTTCAGAGTTCATTTCCTTCACATTTGGACCTGGGCCAATGCCTGGTTTACCTCAGCCCAATAACAAATTATTTAGGACTTTTTCTTGTGTTTTTAGAGACAAAATAATTAGAAAAATCATAGCCGCTTTAGGAGCAGCCTTTGAATAAAAATGAGATGAGCCTCGCCAAACAAAACACATAAATTGCGGGGCCCTCGATAAATGTTTACATAAATACTTAGACTCCGGGATGGGCCGTTTAGCGAATTTCACGGCTTTCCCCAAAGATAGTAACGCGATAGTCTCTTTAGGCACACACTTTAAATAATTTTACCTTCCTAAATACGGGTGCACATTTATGTGACCCAAATCCAAATCTCAACGAAGTCGAAATGTGTCAAAAACCGCGGGTGCATTTATGTGACGTGGTTCGAGACGTGTTTTCACGACGTTGCAACTCTCTAAAAAATAATAATAATAAAGCGGTTCAAAGTTAAAAAGCACATAGGTCAAAACATGTATTAAAATCAAATAAATAAGCCAAATATGACAGTTGAGCGACCGTGCTAGAACCACGGAATCCGGGAGTGCCTAACACCTTCTCCCGGGTTAACAGAATTTCTTACTCGGATTTCTGGATCGCGGACTGTTAAACAGAGTCATATTTTCCTCGATTCGGAATTCAACCGGTGACTTGGGACACCATGAATCTCCCAAGTGGCGACTCTGAATCTTAATAAATAACGAATCCCGTTTCGATTGTCCTTTAAGTGGAAAAAACTCCTTTACGCCCTTGCGGGTGTAGTAAGAAAAGGAGGTGTGACAGCTCTGGCAACTCTGCTGGGGAAAAGAACCCAGAACTTCGGTTCGATGTTCAGAATTCGAGCTTAGATATATTGTTGTATTTGGCTTTATCTGTTATCTGGTTTTACTACATGTTTGGACCTAACGTGCTAAATACTTTACCGCTTTAATATTATTTGAACTGTATATATAAACTGCGCCGAAACCCTTCTCTTCTCACCTCCGGGGATGTGCTTACTGTTTGAGACTTCCTATTCTGTTAGCCTCATACCTTGAAATAAGAAAGAGGCCGGACAAGTTACTAAGCCGGACGATCCCGCGGGTCCCCGGTACGTAGCCCCCTCCTCGACTCGAGTTGTCCGCTCGGGTACACAGTCTAGAACCTATACCCAGGTTTTGAACTTAGAATAACTCGACCTCATGCCGGATCCCTAATAGGAACGGTTATTTGCATCACGTTCATTTTGACTTAGGGGACTCAACACAGGGGTTGGGTCCGTCTAGGACAGGTGTACCCGGAATAATGGACCATCCTGATGCATCCTACTTGTGCATTTATTTGTTTTGGACTCGCATGCTGACCGGCTTTGAATATCTGGGAAAAATTGAAAAAGAAAAAGAGAAAAGGAGAAGATAGAGAGTTAATTAACTATATTAGAAAAACCAGTGTCCAAGTAGTGCCGAAATGCTACCGGATTTTTGAGAAAATGAAAGAAAAAGAAGAAAAGTTTTTTGTTAGTTTGTTTTGTTTGCCAATGGAAAAGAAAAACCAAAAAGAGTTTTATTTTCAAATTAGTTTGTTTATTTGCCACTAAAAAAGAAAATATAAACAAAAAATGAATCTTGCTTTCAGAAATAGTGTATTTGCAAACAAAAACAAAAGGAGTCTTGTTTTCAAAATAGTTAGGTTTATTTGCCCGAACTACGCAGGTTTGATTCTCACCGGATGTGAGATACGTAGGCAACCCTCATCGGGTCCAACCTCCCCTTTTCAAAAATAGCCAAAAATGACAAAATTTTTAAATTTCGTCATGAATAAGTCGGGTGCCGCCATTCTTGTTTAAAATAAGCCGAATGTCCCCAAAAAGGGCGCCGGAAGGCTGTTTTTGCAAGAACAGCCACCCTGAGTCAGTTTCAATGGTTAGCAGGCACAGCCTTAAAATCTTCTCCCCAAAGTGCTGAAAGGCCGTAATTGCAAAACTGGCCGCTTGTTTTAAAATTGGAAATTTGAACAAAAATAGTGTCATGTTTTTTTTTCCTTTTAGGTCAAAATAAGTGATTAAATCACCTTAATAAATGTGCAGGATGAGCACAATTCAAAATAAGGGGAACTTGCATATAGGCCCGCGGCGAGACCGAACGATGTCCCGCGGGCACCGGGAGCTTTAATGTATTCATGATTGTCATTTGAGTCTGTATTTCTTTTTCTACTAGAGTTTGTCATTTGAGTCTGTATTTCCGTATTTCCTTTTCATTAAAAGTCAGTCAGTTGATTGAGTCTGTATTTTCGTTTGAGCTAGAATAGGGATGGTGGAGTCTGTAGTTCTTTTCTGCATCAGAGTCTGGTAATTGTTTAGTCTGTCCGCTTTGAGTCTTTGTACTAGACGTAGTTGCTATCAATAAAATTGAAATTCCCAAAAAATATGTTGCTTCTACTTTACATTATTCTTCACGAACTACGCTTGGTCTGATTCACGCGGGGTCGTGATACGTAGGCAATCTCCACAGGATTCGACCGTAACCAAATAATAAAATAGGGGAGAAAATGCAAAATGAGAGAGCGGCAAGAAACAATGGAAAATAAAAAGGAAGTGGCAGATAGAAATAAGGAAACGCGGGGATGACACATGCAACCAGGCAAAGGCATAATAGAAATGGTTAACTGCTTAGGTGCATTCATTCCCCAATGTGCGGTCATCTATCTGTTAATGCCCTAACCGCTAACAAAGTTGTTGTTGATGAGTTCAGGAAAGTGGTTAAGTTGACTGGCATTCTGGCAACCTATCCCTACAACACCCGCTCTAAGGATAAGTCAAACATGGTCAACCAGGAATTGGAAGCAAGCATTGTCGACCCGTCTAGGGAGGAGGAGGTAGTGGACGTTAATGCAATGAAGGAGGAGATGTATAAACTGAAGCAACAAATGGCCGAGATGTACCAGGCCTGGTCGAAGGGACATCCACCACCAGCATATCCTGCTAACCCCACCTACCTCCCACCACTAGACCAGCCTCAAGATCCTCCCACAGTGAACTCACCTCCGACTTTCCCTACTTACCAGCAGTACTACGAAACCGCCTCTCAAACACCACCACCTCCACCACCCAAACAAATTCCATGCCCTCCACCACCAACTACTCCTGTGTTTGTGGCTCCCCCACCTGTCGCATTACACAGGTCTTCTAGCGAACCTTTGTTCCAAACCCATGATAACCAATATTACCCACCCGAAGCCACTTTCAAACCACCAGAGCCATGCCCTTACACTCCCCGTCTTGATCTCTCAGCTGAAGAAGAAAAGCCTCCCAAAAACCCTGAGCAAGAGGAAATGATACGGAAGGTTAAGAGCTTAGAACAGTCATTCCGAAATATGCAGGGGCTCGGAGGACAAGTGAGTGTAGCCTACAAGGACCTGTGCCTGTTTCTTGATGTCCAGTTGCCAGCAGGATTCAAGCTACCCAAGTTTGACCTATATGATGGACATGGTGATCCCGTGGCCCACTTAAGGGGGTTCTGCAGCAAGATGAGAGGAGCTGGAGGAAGGGACGCGTTGTTGATGGCTTACTTTAGTCAAAGTCTAAGTGGAGCAGCTTTAGAGTGGTACACACGACAGGATCATGCTCGATGGTACACTTGGGACGATCTGGCCCAAGCATTTGCATGTCATTTTCAGTACAATCTCAAAATTGTCCCGGACCGTCTGTCACTGACTAAAATTGAGAAGAAGCCCGGAGAAAGCTTCAGAGAATATGGTTTCCGGTGGAGAGAGCAGGCGGCAGGAGTCGATCCTCCAATGAAAGAGAGCGAGATGGTTGATTATTTCCTACAGGCTTTGGAACCCAGCTACTATGGTCACCTGGTGTCAGCAGTGGGAAAATCTTTCAACGAGGTCGTGAAAATGGGAAGTATGGTGGAGGAGGATCTCAAGTCTAACAAGATTATGAGCTATTCAGCAATCAAAGCAACTACGCAGGCTATTCGGAGTGGCACTGGAGGAGTATTGGGAAAGAAGAAGAAAGAAGAGGTTGCAGTAGTGGAATCGAGAGCTTGGTCCAGGGGTCCATCACCATATTATCACCAATCTCGCCCTCACCCTCACCCTCAAACCTACCCACACACCCCATATGGCCCACCGCAGCACTATTACCCTCCTCCTATCCCCAATTTCTCTGTCCACCATGCCCAGACATACCCCCAACCTCCTACCCATGCTCAATGGCGCGCACCCACCCCACAAAATACTTACCTAGCTCAAAGCACCTACCCACCCCCAAGAACCAACAAAAATCCCACTGGAACCGGCTTTCGACCTAACCCTGCATTTAAGAATGATAGGCTGCAAAAGAAGAAGACTTTCACTCCCTTGGGTGAATCTTACACTAGCTTATACCACAGATTGAGACAGTTGGGCATGTTAAGTCCGATTGAACCCAAGTTGCCAAATCCTCCCCCAAGGAATCTGGACCACTCTGTGAATTGTGAGTATTGCTCAGGTGCGCCGGGACATGACACAGAAAAATGCTGGCACTTGAAAACGGCCATTCTGGAGCTTATTGACACCCGCCGAATTGAAGGGCAAGCCCCAGAAACGCCTAACATCACCCAAAATCCATTACCAACCCATCACGAGACCCATATGATTGAGCTAGTCCAAAAGGGAGAGCATAAGAAGCCGTCACAAACCGTAATGATGATCAGGGCTAGTGAGGATAAATCAAATGAGAAACTAACAAAGGGGAGAGCATTGATCAAGGCAGAAGAGACAGTTAGCAAACCAGTTGTAGTGGTAAAGAAGGAGCTTCTGAGCAGTCTTGCAGAAAAAAAAGAACCAGCTAAAGTGGTAGTGTCGGGGGCAGCTGTCAAGCCCGTTGTGATTGTAAAAGGGGCTCGCATAGAGCCAGTTGTCATCAAGCCAGTGACTCAGCTACCAGTAATCAGTGAAAAGGTCGTCCCATGGAATTACGGCCTGGTGACAATGATGTATCAGGGGAAGGAAGTTAAGGAAGAAGTTTGTGAAACCCATGGGTTGACTCGCTCAGGAAGATGCTTTGCTCCTGACGAGCTAAGAAAGGCTAAAATCACCAAATATAATCCAGTATCAGTAAATAAAGTTGTAACTGAAGAAGAGGCAAAAGAATTCTTGAAGAAAGTGGAGGCACAAGACTATTCCATCGTAGAACAGTTGAGAAAGACCCCGGCACTGATCTCATTGCTATCATTACTAATCCACTCAGATGAGCACCGCCAGGCATTGATGAAAATTTTGAATGAATCCCACGTTCCTGATAAGATTTCTGTGAACCATCTAAAGAAAATAGCAAACAAGATTTTCGAGGTCAACAGGGCTACATTTTCTTATGATGAGCTGCCTTTGGAAGGCACTGAGCATAATAGAGCACTCTACCTCACGGTGAAATGTGAAGACTCTGTGGTCACCCGGGTGCTAGTTGATAACGGGTCCAGTGCAAACATTTGCCCTCTTTCCACCCTGGAAAAGTTAAAGGTGGACAGTGAGAGAATCCACAAAAATAGTATTTGCGTACGAGGATTTGATGGAGGAGGCAAGGACACAGTCGGGGATATAGTGTTGGAACTGACGATAGGTCCGGTTGAATTCACTATGGAGTTCCAGGTGCTCGACGTGGCTGTCTCTTACAATCTCTTGTTAGGCCGACCCTGGATCCATGCAGCAAAAGCAGTGCCATCTACCCTGCACCAGATGGTTTAATTCGAGTGGGACAGGCAAGAGATTGTGGTGCATGGGGAAGATAGTTCGTGTACTCTGGGTGGTGCCATTGTGCCTTTCATAGAAGCTGAGGATGACAAAGGCCCATGGGTTTATCAAGTCTTTGATACGGTATCGGTTGAAAAGATCCCGGAAGGGAAGTGTATTCCTGTGCCAAAGGTAGCTGCTGCATCCGTCATGGTTGCGTCGGAAATGCTGAAGAACGAATTTGTACCTGGAAAAGGCTTGGGTGCTTCTTTACAAGGCATCGTACAGCCCGTATCCCTTCCTGCAAACCTGGATACTTTTGGTTTAGGTTTCAAGCCTACTGCTGCAGACATAAGGCGAGCTAGAAAGATGAAAAAGAAAGCATGGACCCTTCCAAAACCTATTCCCCGCCTTTCCCGTTCCTTTGTCAGGCTTGGTACTAAGAAGCGCCTAGCAACAACAATGCCCAGTGGTGTGGTTGATCCCGACAAGGAGCTGATTGAGAGGTTTGAAAAGCTGTTTGATGAGGTGAATGTATTGGAGGCCGGAGAAGGTCCAAGCAAGGCAGATGTTCAGTTCGTAGGGCCCCAAGCAAAGCTTAACAATTGGGAAGCAACTCCCCTTCCTACCCGGAGGGAGTCTTGGTAGTTAGTTTTGATTTCCTTTCAGTTTAATCTGGATTATTTCCAAGGTTGTAATTCAGATGCTATGTTCCGTCCGTTTGGATGAGTTAAACCTTGTTATCTTAAATATTAAGGAAATGCAATTTCCCTCCTTTTCATTCCTGATAGTTTTTATTTTGTCTTTCTTTTCTTTTTTGTACAGTCCCTTTTACGCTGGTTTCAGTGATGTGTCATGCATAAGGAGTCTCCAGCCCAGTCTTAAACGCCAATCTAACTCAGACATAATAATACAAGAAATTGAGTGTGATGACGAAATAGAATATGATGATGAGGAAGCTTTTGAGGAAATCAGTTAAGAATTAAGCCATTTTGAAGAAAAACCCAAACCTAATCTGAATGACACAGAGGCAATCAATTTAGGGGATCAGGAGAATGTGCGGGAAACGAAAATAAGTGTCCATTTGGAACCACAGCTCAGAGAAGAGATAATTAAAGCACTGTTTGAGTACAAAGATGTTTTTGCATGGTCATATGACGACATGCCAGGTTTAAGCACCGATTTGGTGGTCCACAAATTGCCCACTGACCCAGCATGCCCTCCTGTCAAGCAGAAGCTAAGGAAATTTAAAACAGACATTAGTGTGAAAATCAAAGAAGAGGTCACCAAGCAGTTTGAGGCAAAGGTCATCCGGGTCACGCGGTATCCCACCTGGTTAGCCAATGTTGTGCCTGTTCCAAAGAAGGATGGAAAGACCAGAGTGTGCGTAGATTACCGTGACCTCAATAAGGCAAGTCCAAAAGACAACTTCCACTACCAAACATCCACATATTGATTGACAATTGTGCCAAACATGAGATTGGTTCCTTCGTGGATTGTTATGCGGGCTATCACCAGATTTTGATGGATGAGGAGGATGCGGAAAAGACAGCATTCATCACGCCTTGGGGAACGTATTGTTATAGGGTCATGCCATTTGGGTTGAAGAACTCAGGGGCAACAAATATGAGGGCGATGACCACCATGTTCCATGACATGATACGTCGGGAAATTGAGGTCTATGTAGACGACGTGATCATAAAGTCGAGGAAACAATGTGACCATGTCAAGGAATTGAGGAAATTCTTCCAGAGACTCCGCAGATACAACCTCAAACTTAATCCAACAAAGTGTGCGTTTGGAGTCCCATCTAGGAAGTTGTTGGGATTCGTGGTAAGTCGGCGCGGCATTGAGTTAGACCCGTCCAAGATCAAAGCCATTCAGGAGCTACCACCGCCGAGGAACAAGAAAGAGGTGATGAGTTTGCTTGGCAGGTTGAATTACATCAGCAGGTTCATGGCCCAGCTCACAACGACTTGCGAGCCCATCTTTAAGTTGCTAAAGAAAGATGTTGCGGTCAGATGGACGGATGAATGTCAAGCAGCATTTGACAAGATTAAGGAGTATTTGGCTAGTCCACCTGTGTTGGTCCCGCCGGAGCCGGGAAGACCCTTGATCCTTTATCTGACAGTTTTGGATAATTCTTTTGGGTGTATACTGGGGCAGCATGACATCACAGGAAGGAAAGAGCAGGCAATTTACTACCTCAGCAAGAAGTTCACATCATATGAGGTGAAGTACACTCTAACTTGAAAGGACGTGTTGTGCCTTAACCTGGGTAGTGCAGAAGTTGAAACATTACTTGTCAGCATATACCACCTATCTCATCTCTCGGTTGGACCCGTTGAAGTACATCTTTCAGAAGCCCATGCCCACAGGGAGGCTGGCGAAATGGCAAATCTTGCTTACGGAGTTTGATATTGTCTACGTGACCCGGAGTGCATTGAAAGCACAAGCGTTGGCTGATCATTTGGCCGAAAATCCAGTTGATGATGAATATGAACCTTTGAAAACATACTTCCCTGATGAGGAGATAATGCATGTTAAAGAATTAGAACAAGTCGAGAAGCCAGGATGGAAACTGTTCTTTGACAGGGCTGCCAACGCCAAAGGCGTCGGGATAGGAGCAGTACTGATTTTCGAGACAGGGCAACACTACCCTGTCAATGCTCAACTTCGTTTCTATTGCGCCAATAACATGGCTGAATACGAGGCATGTATCTTGGGTTTGAGATTGGCTATAGACATGGGTGTCCAGGAAATCTTGGTCATGGATGACTCAGATCTTCTGGTACACCAGATTCAGGGTTAATGGGAGACACGAGATTTGAAGCTCATACCGTACCTGCAGTGTTTGCATGAACTTTGTCAACGGTTCAATCAATAGATTTCAGGCATATTCCAAGAATTCACAATGAGGTTGCCGACGCTTTGGCTACTTTGGCGTCAATGCTGCATCATCCAGACAAGGGTTATGTGGACCCGTTACATATTCAGTTCCAAGATCAGCATGCCTATTGTAACGTGGTGGAAGAAGAGCTTGATGGTGAGCCGTGGTTCCATGATATCAAAGAATACCTCCGGATGGGAGTGTATCCAGCACAGGCTACGCGGGATCAAAAGAGAGCAATTCGACGCCTGGCAAGCGGATTTTTTTTCAGTGGAGGAGTGTTGTACAAGAGAACTCCAAATCTTGGATTGTTGAGATGCATGGATGCTAAACAGGCTACAGTTATCATAACCGAGGTGCATGCGGAGTTTGTGGACCTCATATGAGTGGATATGTATTGGTAAAGAAGATTCTCCGAACGGGTTATTATTGGCTTACTATGGAACGGGATTGCATCAGTTTCGTGCGCAAGTGTCATCAATGTCAGGTACATGGAGATTTGATTCATTCTCCACCATCTGAATTGCATACAATGTCGGCACCATGGCCGTTCGTTGCTTGGGGAATGGATGTCATTGGGCCGATCGAGCCAGCGGCGTCAAATGGGCACAGGTTCATTCTGGTAGCTATTGATTATTTCACTAAGTGGGTTGAAGCAAAAACCTTCAAATCTGTCACCAAGAAGGCAGTGGTCGATTTTGTGCATTCGAATATCATTTGTCGGTTTGGGATCCCGAAGGTAATCATCACAGACAATGGGGCCAATCTCAACAGTCATTTGATGGTAGAGACATGTCAGCAGTTTAAGATCACGCACCGCAATTCCACCCCATATCGTCCTAAGGCGAATGGAGCGGTCGAAGCGGCTAACAAGAACATCAAGAAAATACTTCGGAAAATGGTAGAGGGGTCCAGGAAATGGCATGAAAAGTTACCTTTCGCCCTTTTAGGCTATCGCACTACTGTCCGCACTTCAGTAGGGGCGACTCCTTATGCATTGGTGTATGGAACTGAGGCGGTAATACTCGCAGAGGTTGAAATCCCGTCCCTTCGGATTATTGCCGAGGCGGAAATTGATGATGTTGAATGGGTCAAAGTCCGCTTGGAATAACTAAGTTTGATTGATGAAAAGAGATTGGCAGCAGTATGTCACGGTCAGTTGTACCAACAGAGAATGGCAAGAGCATATAACAAGAAAGTGCGTCTGCGGAAGTTTGAAGTAGGGCAATTGGTGTTGAGGTGTATCTTACCTCATTGGGCTGAGGCAAAAGGAAAGTTCGCCCGGAACTGGCAGGGGCCATTTGTTGTAACCAGAGTGTTGTCCAATGGCGCATTATATTTGACAGATGTGGAAGGAAAATGTGTAGAAATGGCTATCAACTTTGATGCAGTCAAACGATACTATGTATGATTTCTTGGTTTAATTGTACTTTATTGTATTTGGCATATTTTTGAGATTGAAATGACGAAGGCATTTTGTTCTGCTATCCAAACACTTTATCCTTTGTTATCCCTTTGAGTCATTTACTTTATTTCTTACCCCTCTTTCGGAATCAATAACAACTCGGAAGCTCGCGCAAGGAAAATCAGTGAAGAAACAAGAAAACACAATCCAAAAGAAAAGAAAAAAAAGAAGACAAAAGAAAAAGAGGAAACAAAAAAAAAAGGAAACAAAAAGAAATGAAAAGAAAGAAAAGAAAGTAGAAGAAAGGAAAGATTGCAACAACAAAGTAATTCCTATGACCTAAACTACAATTGACTTGATCCTGAAAGGGTACGTAGGCAGCCTCTCCCTGAGGTTCAGTCACACCAAATAAAAATCCAAAAGTCCCCAAGGAAGAAACTGGGGCAGCAGTTATGGTTGTGCAAGAAAGTTGATTCCGAAAGTTGTAGTTGTGAACGCTCATTGAATTGTTTTAGAGCCTTTGATACCCTTTCTTTCTAACCCTATCCAAAAGCCTGCATTATGGTCCAAAGAAAGATCCTTTTGATCAATCTTCAGGAAGTGCCAATACGAGTAAGTAAAAGTGATTCATGTCACGGGCAACACTCCGGTGCAAGGAAAAATGATAAAAATGAGAGAGTCTTATTGGTGAAAACCCTCACGGGCACCGTAAGGCGAAGTGAGTCGAGAGAAATAAAAAATGAGAGGGTCTTATTGGTGAAAACCCTCACGGGCACCGTAAGGCGAGGTGAGTCGAGAGAAATAAAAATGAGAGACTTTTATTGGTGAAAACCCTCACGGGCACCGTAAGGCGAAGGTGAGTTTTTCAGACAGGCAAATGAGACGCGTGTGTGGTCAAAAGCTGCTCAAGACATTGCAGGACGAGCAAGATTTGGGTTTGGGTGAAAATCAGGTTGTGAAAGTCCGGAACAGCAAATGTGGCAATCGAAAGTTGATTGGTTAGATAGACTGGGCTGGTCAATCCAAATGCATGGCATACTCAATGGTACCAGCTGTTCCACTCAGATAAGTCTCATTCTCTTCTTTCTTCATTACAAATCATCCGTTCTCGGATTCTCTTTATCCTTAACCCTCGAGGTCGTTGCATTTCATTCTTTCGAGGTCAATCTTTAAGATGTTTCAGTGTCAGTTCTGTTCGAAACAAAAGGAAGGAATATCAAGGCTAACTACCAGCTTCCTAGTTGTACTGACAGGGCCAGAGTATATCAAAGATGTCAAAAAGCAAAGTAAGTCATAAAAGACCACTGGAAGTGTCATCGGTGAATTAATCGATAATTGTGGGGAAGAAGCGATGTTTCAAAAGATGGGTCAGAAACACAAAAACAACAATATGGGATAGAGCACTTGGGTCATCAGAGTCAAGAGGTTGAAATTCGGTCAGGAAGTCGAGGGGATTCAAGGCAAGGCCAGGAAAGCGGGACGGAGAGGAGCCCAGCAGCAGGGATGTACCTAACAAGAATGCCAGCAACTAGCCACCATTTTTAAAATTGACAAGATTTTTCTTTGATTGAAACAGGGGCAGAAATTTCGGAGAAACCCTTCGTAAGGAAAGGTAGCACCCAAACAGGTATGACGGGAAACTCTCAGGACCCTCCTGGAAAATGGGACTTAGTTTAAATCTCAAAACAATCATGAGCAGCATAATTTAGCATAAATGTACGCCAAGGAACATAAGTTGGTTTCAAAGTTGCCTGTTTAAGATAGGATTCAATTAGGAGTTGTCAGGACCCTCCTGAATAATGGGACACAGTTTTAAGACCTCCTTTAGGTAACAAAATACTGTTCAGCCGTAGAATTGGCACACTTAAGATGAGACTTGAGTTTTGATTTTTCAGGACCCTCCTGGATAATGGACGTAGTTTTAAGGTCTGCTTAGATAACAAGATATAGATAACAAGGTCCGCTTAGGTTAAAATTGTTTTTTTAAACTAGAAGTTATCAGGACCCGCCTGGATAACGGGAAGTAGTTTAAGACCTTTTAGACAACAAACGTAGTCGTAGTAACACCTTTGGAAGATATAACTTAGGTTCGTAATCAGGACCTCCCTGGATAATAGGACTTAGCTTTCACATTCTTATAATAGTTGGTAGAATAATTCAATATAACACTCACATCTGTGCCCAGTCACCAAACTGGGGCAGGAAATGTTCTTTTTTTTCTTTATTTGTTGCAGTCAGGAGCCCACCTGGAGAACAAGGAAATACTTTCCAAGTTTAGCGGTCAGGAGCCCACCTGGAGAACAAGGGAAAACTTTTCAAGTTCAGCAATCAGGCGCCCACCTGGAAAACAAGGGAAGTACAATTCAAATTCTATCCGTTAATTTTAATATCTGATAACATGATGCGACCAACCACCAAACTGGGGCAGAGAATTTTCGTTGCTTGTTTTGTCGCAGTCAGGAGCCCACCTGGAGAACAAGGGAACACTTTTCAAGCTTCATCAATCAGGAGCCCACCTGGAGAATAAGGGGATACTTTTCAAGCGTCAGCAGTCAGGAGCCCGCCTGGAGAATAGAGGCACACATTTCAAACTTCAACAAGTCTAGCATCACGCAGAGGAACGGCAAAACATCTCCAATCACAATGCAAGGCAACAACGCAAGAATTCCAGTGGAAGAATACAAGTTCAAGGAAACACAAAGAGCAAGTTAGAAGATATAGATAGGACCCTTTTTATAATTCATAGATCATAGCTTAGGCTAGCTTCTTTTTATTTTAACATGGTGTAATAAGGAGGTCAGCAAGCAGTAGCAGCAGCAACAGCAGTGAAATCACAGCCCTGGTAGTCCCAGCTACCAAACCTTTCAGAACTACACTGACCTGATTCCTTTTTAGCCAAGGATATGTAGGCAAACTTTGAAGCAGGGTTCGGTCAAACGGTTTTCAAAAATGCTTCACACGGAGTATTCGAACGGGCAAAAATCGCTCGAGTCCGCTCACCTATCTTTGCACGAAAACTCTTCGTGTTCCCGAGCAAAGAGGGGCAGCTGTGAGCACGTGATTTTTGCCCTATATGAATTACTCCCATATATTCAAAACAAAACAACTTCTTTCGTTATTTGCAATTTTAAGGATTTTTGTGGCACTTTTTTTTTGTTTATTGTTTGCATTTGTTTGTGCACCTTTATTATGGCTTAATTCATGAAAAATATAAAAATACTTGGCATGTGCATGTAGGGTTAATTTTGCATTTTAGGATTAATTAGTGATTAATATTACAAAATAAAGAAGATCACAAAAAATGGTTCTTTGCATTTCTACTTTAATTGTTAGAATTTGTATTAAGTTTGCTTTTAAATTAGAAATTAGTTAGTTTTGGAATTTTAATTAGCATAATTTTAGAGTCAATTTGGGTCCTTTAGTCTTAGTTTTACATTAAATAAAATCAGAAAATTCGAAAAAATAAATAATTAAATAAAATACAAAAAGAAAAGAAGAAAACAAATAAAAGAATTAAAAGGAAAAATGAGGTCTTAATAAGAAGACCACAATTGGGCCAAAATTGGCTTAGCCCAAACCAGAACTCCTCCAATCTGACCAATCCCAGGCCCAAACCCACACCCTTACCCGGTCCAGATCCGCCCCCCCCCTAAACGACGCCGTTTGGGCATCCATCAATCCCAACCGTCCATTCTTTATGATCAAACGGCCCAAATTTGTTCACAACAATACATAAAATTGTCCAATTAATCCCAAAACCCTTAGAACATACTCCGTCCTCCTCGTACACCCCTCCTGTAACGCCACCGCCTCCCACCGTGCACCGCCGACCGGAAATCGCCTCCGCCGGCGGCGATCACCCAAAGGCCACAAAATTTTCACTAGATCATTGCGTAACCCCCCCCCCCTCTTTCCCAATCTCCATTCCTTATGCCTCAAATCTGGCTAGATTTCTTCGAATCTTAGATCAGAAACACCGAACCCTAGAGCGCCTCCCTCAAATCCTCCACCACCGGCCGGCGGCGCCACCTCTGTTCAACCCCAAATCCACACCCTAGCACCTCCTTCCCTCCCTCATTCCAAATCCTCACCTAGATTCCTTCAAACACCCCTGAAACCCCTCAACTACTGAATCAGAATTAACCCAAAAATCCCAAGCCAAGTTTCAATTGCAATTTCGGGTTTAATCTGGTTTTAGTCGTGTGCTCTTTGTAAGAGCATGCGATTAACACCGAATTTGGCCGGAATATAAGAGAATGGAATACCCAGGCCCCCTCTTTCAGTTCCGGATTTTTTAGGTATTTTCTGTTCTTTCTTCGTTCTAACCTTTCCTTCTTTATTCGTTTCTATCTCCTATTTCAGTCGCTTCTTCTGGATTTTGTTTCCAGTTTTCTTTTGCTTGAGTTTAGTTCTGTGATGCATTTTAGTTTTAAGAAACCCTTTTTCTTTAATTAGTATGTTAATTAGGTTAGTTACGATTTTTTAATTCTAGTTCATTAGTTGAATTTTGAAATTATTTGAATTGTTTTGTTTTGTTTCTCCTCAGTTGATCTGTTTGTATTTGGACTGGGGCTCTTGTTTTTAGGCTCAGGCTTATGATTTGGGTTGGATTTCTAAATGGGTCAGCCCAAGGTCAATTCGACCCATAACCAATCTGAGGTTCAGGGGTAGAATAACAGGGGTTTCCAAGGGGTAATTTGGGTAGATTGGTTAGAGAATCTTTTGTAACAGAAGGAGAAGTTTCTAGGATGGGGTTGGTTTGTAATTTTTATAGTTTGGATGGTAAAAACTTGTTGAACAAGTTAGAAAATCAGGTCCTTTAAGCTGAAATAAATTTCAAAAGGGGGGCTGGGGTAATACAGTAGTTTCAGGGAAGTTCAGGGGTAATTTAGGAATTTAGAGCTGGGCAGAAATGCTGTAGGTTATAATAGAATCACCTAGAACCTTGTAGAATAGGACTTTAGTTCTAAAATCAAAAAATAGGTGCACTTACTTGAGAAGCAAGTTAATAACTAAGGGACTAAACTGAAAAAGTGAGGGACTAATATGCAAAACGAAAAATCTGAAGCTGCACCTCTTTGTGCCTATAAAATGGCATTTCCATGCCTTGTTTCAGAAGTTTTGAGCCTCAAAAGAACTCCCCTCCAAAAATTTTCTCTCTAATCTCCAGATCTGAATTTGAAATTCAAATATTCAAAACCCAAAAACAATAGAAAACCTTCAAAAAATCAAAAAAACAGTATTGCTCCATTAAGAATTTTAGAATAATTTCAGCCCTTAGATAGTGATTCACATTTCCTAGTCTAATACTAGGCTGCTAGAGTTTCAGTTTATTTACTGAGTAGTTTTCTAGTGAATTTAGACGTATATAAGCTGATTTGGGTGCTGTGTTGGTCTGATTTGATTCTGAGTCCATTTGGAAGCCATTTGAGCTTATTCGAACTAGCTTTGGGGTCAAGCTGTGGGTTCACTGAACTGCTTTGGTCATCTGATTGTGTGCTAAAATTCTATAAATCATCTCTGGTCTTTGAGGAACTATTTTTTTGTTAAAACTTATTCCAATTACTGCTGGTTGTGTCCTGTTAAATTTCTGCTGTTGCTGCAAGTTATTACTCCTGCTGATCTCCTCTTCTTCATTATATTTTCACATCCAGGTACACACCTTCAATTGATGTAACTCTGAGTTGAAGTCGAACTAAAATTCATTCACGACTTGGCTGCCTGATGATGTACTCGTTTGAATTGATTACTTATCAACACCTAGACACATGTTGATTGTTATGTAGTAGTTTAATTTAGTCTTACATAATTTGTATAACTAGGACTGTTAATTAGTGGACTGTTAAAATAATTAGACGTGCTCCTGGAAACGTGATAACTCAGTAGCTATTAGTAGTTTAATTTGGTTGAGCTTGGGTTGCTAGTGTGATGAAGAATCTCAGTGGGCCCTCATATGCATTTCATTGTTTGTTTTGGATTATTTAAACTTGGAATCATCTAGTTATAGTTTTCACATAGCTAGTACCTGTTTAGCTCAGAGTTATTTTGGTTTTTAAAAGAAGAATCAGAAACATTTGGATTTGGGTTTGATTTTGAAATCTAGTTTAATTTCAAATTTAACCTGTGTTGTGCTACAACAATTCATATCTTCGTTAATATGTAAGTGTTAATAACTTTAGGTTAATGGTTCAAATCAATAGTTTACTTGAATTGAATTATGCATCATCAATTAGACTGGCTTGAGTTAGTTAACCTGTTCGAATTTAGTCCAGTTAGAGTTCGTGAGGGATCATTGCTTCAGTAGTTCGAGTACGTGAGTATTATTTTTCCGTGATTGTCAACTGTTGGAACACATCTAGAGTAATTTGAAGTAATTCGAGCAAACCTTTGTTTAATTAAATTGTGGTTCAATTGAGTTTAAAGGGTTAGGGATATAAAAGCCTATTCCCAGGCATTTGGGCCTCAGGCCATCTGCTGCGCGGGCCCAGGTTCAGAGTTCATTTCCTTCACGTTTGGACCTGGGCCAATGCGTAGTTTACCTTAGCCCAATAACAAATTATTTAGGACTTTTTCTTGTGTTTTTAGAGACAAAATAATTAGAAAAATCATAGCCGCTTTAGGATCTACCTTTGAATAAAAATGAGATGAGCCTCGCCAAACAAAACACATAAATTGCGGGGCCCTCGATAAATGTTTACATAAATACTTAGACTCCGGGATGAGCCGTTTAGCGAATTTCACAGCTTTCCCCAATGATAATAACGCGATAGTCTCTTTAGGCACGCACTTTAAACAATTTTACCTTCCTAAATACGGGTGCACATTTATGTGACCCAAATCCAAATCTCAACGAAGTCGAAATATGTCAAAAACCGCGGGTGCATTTATGTGACGTGGTTCGAGACGTGTTTTCACGACGTTGCAATTCTCTAAAAAATAATAATAATAAAGCGGTTCAAAGTTAAAAAGCACATAGGTCAAAACATGTATTAAAATCAAATAAATAAGCCAAATATGACAGTTGAGCGACCATGCTAGAACCACGGAATCCGGGAGTGCCTAACACCTTCTCCCGGGTTAACAGAATTCCTTACTCGGATTTCTGGATAGCGGACTGTTAAACAGAGTCATATTTTCCTCGGATCGGGACTCAACCGGTGACTTGGGACACCATTAATCTCCCAAGTGGCGACTCTGAACCTTAATAAATAATGAATCCCGTCCCGATTGTCCTTTATTTGGAAAAACTCCTTTACGCCCTTGCGGGTGTAGTGAAAAAGGAGGTGTGACACATATTACTTTTAAAAACAAACAAATTGAATTTTCAGCTTTCTAAGCCCAATTTTGAACTAATTCAAGAGAATTTTGGCCAAAATTCAACCACAATTTCGACCAAGAGAAGGCCCAATTCGGTCAAGGCCCAAATTTAACCTTACCCTTCAAGACCCCTAACCTAAGACCTTTTTCTTCTTCCTCACCCTTAGGACACTGAATTAACCCTAGAACCCCTAAGAACAGCTGCCACCGCCGCTCCCTTCACCATCACTTACCACCATCGTCGTCGCTCCCTTCACCCTTCTCCATACACACAAAACAGCCGCCAACCTCCCTTCACCTCACAAGTCCGCCACCGGCGACCCCTTCAACACTAACCAGCCATCAGCGAACTTCTCTGACCCCCCATCACCGCTTCTTCTTCACCTTGAACACACACAAAAGCTGAGAGCCGCCCACCCCCATCTCCCTACTCCAAAAGGACACCAGCGACCAGACTTCTTCCTCCACCTCTATCGTCCCTCACAGCCCCATCAGGATCTCCTAAGACCTGAAAAGCAGCAACCACCCCTCGTCTCTTTGCCAGATGCCGGAATCTGGCGGATCAGCAGCCACCGGCGACGCTGACTACACACACATAAGAACAGACGAAAAAAAATCTTTGCAAAAATTAATTAAAGAAAAATGGGGGTTTTGGCTTTTGATTCTGACTTTATTTTAATTTTCAGCTGATTTTAACTTTGTTTTTGATTTCAAACTCGAAACACATACTGAAAATGAGGCTGTTCTTTTGGTTTCGGTTTTCGAAATGGAGTGTAGTCGAAACGGGTGTTCGATTGTCGGTGTTGTCGTCCGAGGTGCGGTCCGTCGGTTTCGTTCGATTTGGATTTGCTATTTTAAACCCCATTTGTAGCTACATTATTCTGTCCGCGGACTGCCAAAAATTATATTAATTGCAAGATCAATTTTCAGGTCCATCTCTTTTCATCCCGTTTATTAATCCGTTGATACACTTTGTGTTTCCGTGAGTTTAAACCTGCAATGATTTTAATTCTTGGTTAGCTTCACTGTCACTTTGTTTAATTTGATCTCTGAATGGTTGAATTAATATGTTATGATTTGAAATTAGTTACAGCTGTTCTATACATTTGAGAATGAAGACATGAATGAATTTTGAATGGAAATGGAGACGCTTTGAAGGGTTTGGTCGGGATTGGCTTTTGGTCATAAACTGTGAATCAAACATAATATCATTTTATTTTATTCTTATTATTTTTAGTCGCTAGGAGCATGTTTAGGCCGACCACACTCGGGTAGGCAAACTATAGGTCTTTGTCTTTTATCTTATTTGAGGCGAAAGGTCGTTCCAAATAATTCGTATTCGGGGGAATGCCCCGTAGACTTTGTATATATTTTTATCCGAGTATGCCCCGTATTGAATGTAAATGGAGGCCATTGCATCATTGTGGAGTGAGCATAATATAGACTATTAGTATTTTCCTTTCCTTTTATTTTTTTATTTAGGTGGGGACGACCTCGAACCTTTTGGATGTTTATTTTCCTTTTCTGTGATTTTACCTCAATTTGAATATTTTAAAAGCCAACAAGATCGAGTACACAACCGTGACTTTCACGGGACTTGGGGAGTGCTTAACACCTTCTCCCCGAGTCAAATCAACCCCCTTACCCGAATCCCTGGTGCAGACTTAGTTTTGGGAGTCAAAAGTGTTTTAAAGGTAAAAATTATTTCTAAAAGCGGTGGCTTGACACACCGAAATCAAATGTCAGGTGGCGACTCTGAAAATCCTTCAAAACGCAATCTTTTTGTCACTTTCAATTTTGAGAACCTTTTGAGCTTTACAAATCCTTTTATTATTTTTAAGAGCGTTAGTGAGGTAAAAAGGGGTGTGACAATTATTATTATTATTATTATTATTATTATTATTATTATTATTATTATCTTTATTATTATTATTATTATTATTATTATTATTATTATTATTATTATTATTATTATTATTACTATTATTATTATTATTATTATTATTGCGTACATGTTATTGTAAGTGACATGCCTTAGCCTGGTCACTACTTCGTCGTGGTTAGACTCGACACTTACAGAGTTCATGGGGTCGGTTGTACTCATACTATATTCTGCCCTTCTTTTGCAGATATCAGAGTTGGTCCCAGCTACGCTAAGTGAGATTCCTCAGATCTAGCTATCAGTGGAGACTTGAGGTATAGTTGCTCGGTGTCCGCAGCCCTGAAGTCCTTTCTATGTCATCTTAACTTTCTATTTTTATTCATACGGTTATGTTTTATTCAGACTACTATCTGTAGTGTTGTAGACACTCATTATTCGTGACACCTGTTTCTGAGATTGTATTTGGATTACGACGTTAATTAGTGTATCCCTGTTTCAGACTATTCGGTTTCATTGTTATCATTTGATTTGAATTGTTAAAAATAATTAATAATTATAGCTAATGTTGGTTTTCCTAGCAAGTAAAATACTAGGTGCCATCACAGTCTTGAGGGTGGGAATTGTCGATCGTGACAAGTTAGCATCAAAGCACTAGGTTGCCTAGGTCTCCCGAGTCATGAGCAAGCTTGGTAGAGTATGAAGAATCGGTACGGAGAGTCTGTACTTATCATTCAGAGGCTATAGGGCTTTAGGAAAATTTCACTTCTTTCTTTTTCTATCGTGCGGTTTATTTTCATTATTTGAACCATTCTACTCTTGTTCTCTCACTGATGGTGAGAACTCGCACAATACAGCCGGGCAGGAGCCAGAGCCCCCTGTTGCAGCCACTACCGGGGGAAGGGGACCAGGTAGGGGCCGGGGGCGAGGCCGAGGCATAGGCAGAGCTCATCCTAGAGCACGAGCAACAACAGCACCCATGGCGGTGCCTCAGACTAACCATGAGGGGGAGGTCCCAGTTCAGACCACACTTTAGCACTGCTTCATTGTCTAAAATTAAATTAGTTGTTTAGTACAGAGAAAAAAAATTGGAAATTAATATAGTCGACTCCAAAGAGGTAATCAATCTTATCAAAACAAACAATCTACATTATTCTAACATTATTCATGAATGCAAGTCTTGACTCAGCCTATTTAGCGTCCTGCTAATTGAGCACAACTACCTAGGGCAAATTGAACTAATAAAGTGACAGACAAGTTAGCTTAATCTGGAAGTAGTTTGCACGAAACTTCAATTATGTACACTTTTTTTTGTAGTTCTTCCTTCGTTTGTCTCAGAGGTTTTAGAGATAGACATATTAGTAACTATGTATTCTAGAACTATCATGGCATGCAATATTATTACTAGTTAATAAATAAAAAAATGTTACTCCATGATTGGATAAATCGATTGACCAACAACCAAAAAAGGAGCGACAACAACAACAACAACCCAAAAAAAGAGCGACAGTGTGAACAAATTGTAACGACCCGGCCAATTATTTTGAGAGTTGTAGGCTCGTTCCCCCTTTTACTGCGCCTTTTATGCTTTGTAGTTGTTAGGTGACAGGTCGGGGTAGTAGGTTCGGGACCAGCGAGGTTTCGGATGAGTTGAGACACTTCGTGGGCGTTTGGACATAAGAATTGTAATATTTCAAAAAAAAGTGAGAATAATTTTCAAGTAAAAATGATATTTCAAATTTAGAGTTGTGTTTCGACATGAATATAATTTTGGGTTGTTTTTGAAATTTTGTGAGTGATCTGAGTGAAAATTTTGAAAAATGGCTATTTGGAGTTTTTTAAATTTTCGAAAAATTCCTAAATGCATCTTCAAGTGAAAATGGGAAATTTTATGAACAAACGTTGATTTCGAAAAAAAATAAATTTTTTTTTGAAAAAAAGGAAAATTTTCTTATGTCCAAACGGGCTCTATAGTCTCAAGGATGGAAGCTCAAGTCAAAGCAGTTGACCGGATGTTGACTTATGTATAAACGACTCCGGAATGGAGTTTTGATGGTTTCGTTAGCTCGTTGGGTGATTTTGGACTTAGGAGCGTGTTCGGATTGCGATTTGGAGGTCTGTAGTAGAATTTGAAATGGCGAAAGTTGGAAATTTGGAAGTTTGACCAAGAGTGTATTTTGTGGTTACCTGGATCTGATTGGAGTTCTGGGAGTTGGAGTAGGTCCATGGTGTCATTTATGACTTGTGTGCAAAATTTGGGGTCAATCGGACATTCTTTGATAGGCTTCGGCATCGAATGTAGAAGTTAGATGTTAAAAAATTCTATAGGCTTGAATCGATGGCGATTCGTGGTTTTAGTGTTGTTTGAAGTGATTTGATGGCTCAACTAAGTTCGTATGATGTTTTGGGACTTGATGGTATGTTTAGTTGAGGACCTGGGGGCCTCGGGTGAGTTCCGAATTATTAACAGATCAATTTTTGGACTTGGGGATATGCTGAAGTTTTCTAGTGTTTGTATCTGTTTTCCTTGTCCGCGATAGCGTGAGAAGGTCGGAGATCGCAAAGGCTAATAGGGGGATCTTGGGAATTTTTTCTATGCAACCGTCCGTAGTGGCACGCGATATCGAAAGAGGGAGAGTGTGAGCATCGTGAACGCGTGGTACGGACTGTGTTCACACAGAAGTAATGAAACAGCAATGGAGTTCACCCATTGTTCTTTGCGATCGCGTGAGGAAGGACACGATCGCGTAGGTCTGATGAAGAAGAGGTTTGCGTTCGCGTGGAAGACTCACGTTCCCGAAAGGCTAATTTCATGGGAGCAGAATTTTTGTGCTTCGCGAACGCTTGGGATTTGCCGCGATTGGGTAGAAGAACGACTGGGCAAAAACTTAAATATTTCAAAACGAGGGTTTGAGTTCATTTTCACAATTTGATATTGGGAGCTCGGTGGGAGGTTATTCTTGGAGAGATTTTCAAGTGGGTGATTGGTAAGTGATTCTTACTTAGTTTTGGTTAAATTCCATGTTATGTCTTTAATTTCATCATTAAATTAGTAATTTAGGGTGGAAAATTGGGGAAAATGAAGGAAAGTTCTTATGCCGAATTTTGAGGTTTTGATCAAGATTTTAGTATCGGATTTGAGTAATTTTGGTATGGATGGACTTGTGGTTGAACGGGTGTTCGGATTTATGACTTTTCCCCGATTCTGAGATGTGGGCCCGGGGGCCGACTTTTGAGTTGACTTTTGATTTAAAACTTAGCATTTTTATATTGAATTGATTTCTATAGCTTGAGTTGATCGTATCGAATTGTTTATGGCTAGATTCGAGGCATTTGGAGGCCGTTTCGCGAGGCAAGGGCGGGTTGGAGTAGAGATTTGCGCGGTTTGAGGTAAGTAACACTTCTAAACTTGGTTTTGAGGGTACGAAACCCCTAATTCCGTGTTATGCGATTGATGTTGAGGTGACAAGCATTCTAGGAGACAGGCGTGTGGGCGTGCACCGTGTAAATTATGAATTGGTCGATTTCATGAAACCTTGTAGCTACCTTAACTAAGCACTTTTACCATACTCCATGTGTTAGAGCACTTGAGCTGTAATTTATATGTTTAGGCTATATGCTTGTCACGACCCAAGTTCTCCCTCCGTGAACCGTCGTGTCGGCACCTAGTAACATTTTTTGCGAAAATGAAATGAATACATGAAAAATAACTATTTAACAGATAAATTTAATTAAGAAGTTTAGATGCCGCTCGACATATACAATAAGCACTCTCGAACTGAACATAAATGCTCCCAAAAATCGGAATATCATGAGTCTCGAGCTTATAGAAGTAAATAACGTTACCAAACTCCAAAAACTATCAACGAAAAAATACAAGAAAGTCTTTAACTTAAGGAAGAGTAGAGAGGGACTCCTAGGTGTGCGTACGCGGCAGATATACCTCGAAGTCTCTAAAATCGCCTCGCCTCACTGGAAATATGACCGGGAAGATATACCTGGATCTGCACACAAAAAACATGTGCAGGAAAAGACATGAGTACACCACAGCGGTATCCAGTAAGTGCCAAGCCTAACCTCGGTCGAGTAGTGACGAGATCAGGTCAGGGCCCTAGTGGTATATATGAATAATAAGATAATACAGTATGAAATATCACAGTAAAGAGAAATACTAACGGGCAACAAGAATGAAATCATAGAAAAACAACAACTCAGTACACAAAGATAGCAACAGCGGATCTCCCGGGATACCGTCCTGTAGTCCCAAACGTAAATGTACAGAGGATCTCCCGGATACCGTCCCGTAGTCCCAAACTAAATGTGCAGGGGGATCTCCCGGAATACCATTCCGTACACCCAAAGTAAATATCCAGTACAAGGGAATCTCCCGGGATACCGTCCCGTAGTCCCAAACATAAACGTGCAGGGGGATCTCCCGGAATACCGTTTCGTAGTCCCAAAGTAAACATACAACTCAATCAACATAAACCACAGTTTCAACAAGGAATTTTACAATTTAGATTAAGTTCATATAAAAGAAGACAGGAAATTTTGCACTAAATATGCTGCACAGAGTTCAGGTAGACAGTTAAGGCAGTTAAGACAGTTAAGACACGTAGGCATGCTAGACAGGATAGTTACATATACTAGTATTTCTCAATTAAAGGAAAACAGATATTTGCTTAATGAAAACTTGGTTTTTCAACAAATAGCCCGTGTACGCACTCGTCACCTCACGTACACGGCATTCATATATCAAATAGTACCAAATCCTAAGGGGAGCTCCCCCACACAAGGTTAGGCAAGCCACTTACCTAGACTGAAGGCCACTCAAAGCTCAATTACAACTTTGCCTTTCAAACACGCCTCCGAACCAAAAATATCTAGCAAATTACCAAGCAAACGATTCAAAATAATCCTTAGTAATGACCCACGAAAACAAGGACTCAATTTAGGTCACTATTGAAAAAGACAACAATAGTCAACACCCGGGCTCGCTTGGTCCAAACCCGATATTCGGACCAAAACTCGATTACCCATTCACCCCCGAGTCCGGATATACAATTGGTTTTGAAATGCGACCTCAATTTGAGGTCTAAATCCCCAAATATCGAAATCCCTAATTTCTACCCAAAAATCCCCAATTCCACCATGAAAACCTTAGATTCTAGGTTGAAATCTTGTAAAATGAAGTGAAAGATTGAAGGAAACTAGTTAAGAATCACTTACCTATGATTTGGGAAGAAGGAGTCTTTGGAAAATCGCCTCTTGAGTTCTAGGTTTTGAAATTTTGAAGAATGAATAAAAAATCCAGTTCAAAATCATTTTGACGAGTTGCAGGTATCGCATTTGCGATCAGGGGTTTGCAAATGCGAAGACATTCATGGGCCTGCTAACATCGCAAATGTGAACAATTATAATGCGGCCAATGCTGATCGCAATTGCGATCTTGAGCTTCGTAATTGTGAAGGTCCCCTCCCAGCCTCACTGCGGAAATGCGATGATTCTTCACCAATGCGAGGCTCGCAAATGCGATGATTCTTCGTAAATGCGAGGCTTGCGAGCCAGACCTCGCAAATGCGAAGTCTGCATATCTGAAGCACACCAGCTATGATTCCTAAGTCCAAAACACTTTGTAGCCTCTCCGAAACTCACCCGAGCCCTCGGGGCTCCAAACCAAACATGCACACAAGTCTTAAAACATCATATAAACTTGCTCGCACGATCAAATAACCAAAATAACACCTAGAACCATGAATTAGCACCAAATCAAATGAAATTCTCAAAGACACTTTGACATTCTATTTTCTCAACCGGACGTCCGAATCACGTCAAACCAACTCCATTTCTCAACAAATTTCACAGATACGTCTTAAATATCATATTGAACCTGTACCACACTCCCGAACCAAAATACGGACCCGATACCAATAAGATCAAACATTAAGAATTTTCTTAAAAACCATCAAATTTTCAAACTATCAATTTCCAACAAAAATTCATAACTCGGGCTAGGGACCTCCGATTCCAATTCCGGGCATACGCCTAGGGCCCATATTTTAATACGGACCCACCGAGATTGTTAAAATATAAATCCGGGTTCGCTTACAAAAAAAGTTGACCGAAGTCAACTCAAATGAAGTTTTTAATCAAAATTTCATATTTTTAACAACTTTCTACACAAAAGCTTTCCGGAAGCACACCCGGACTGCGCAACCGAGGAGGGATAAATGAGGTTTTTATAAGGCCTCGAAACAAAGAATTTAGTTTCAATTCATAAGATGACCTATCGGGTTATCACATTTTCCACCTCTAAGACAACCGTTCGTCCTCGAACGGACATAGAAAAGTACATGGGCTAGTAAAAAAGTGGGGATATCTACTCCGCATGCCCGACTCGGACTCCCAAGTCGCCTTCTCGACCAGCTGACCCAGCCACTAAACCTTCACTGATGCAATGCTCTTTGACCTCAACTTTCGAACCTAGCTGTCCAAAATAGCCACTGGCTCCTCAACATAAGATAGATCCTTGTCCAACTGGACTGAACTATAATCCAACACGTGAGACAGATCACCGATACCTCGGGAGCATCGAAACATGAAATACCGGATGAACCCCTACCAGGCTAGGAGGTAAGGCAAGCTCGTATGCAACCTCCCCAACGCATCGCAACACCTCAAAGGGACTATAAACCTTGGGCTCCACTTTCCCCTCTTTCTGAATCTCATGACGCCCTTCACAGGCGAAACCTGAAGCAAGACCCGCTCTCCAACCATAAATGAAACATCGCGAACCTTCCGATCCGCATAAATCTTTTGTCTGGACTGGGCTTTGCGAAGTCTATCCTGAATTACCTTAACCTTCTCCAAAGCGTCTAGAACCAAGTCTGTGCCCAATAATCTAGCCTCGCCTGGCTCGAACCAACCCATCGGGGACCTACACCGCCTACCATACTAAGCCTCATACGGTTCCATCTGAATGCTGGACTGATAACTGTTGTTGTAGGCAAACTCCGTAAGTGGCAAGAACTGATCCCAAAAACCTCCAAACTCCATCATACACGCACGGAACATATCCTCATGAATCTGAATAGTGCTCTCGGACTGCTCGTCTGTCTGGGGGTAAAATGCTATGCTCAACTCCACACGAGTACCCAACTCATGCTGTATGGCTCTCTAGAACCGCGATATAAACTACGTGCCCGGTCAGATATGATAGATACCGGCACACCATGAAGTCGGACAATCTCACGGATATAAACTCGAGCCAGTTGCTCGGAAGAATAGGTAGTCATCACAGAAGAAATAAGCCGACTTGGTCAGCCTATCTACAATCACCCAAACTGCATCGAACTTCCGCTGGGTTCGTGTGAGTCCAACAACAAAAACCATAGTGATCCACTCCCATTTCCATTCCGAAATCTCCAACTTCTGAAGCAATCCACCCGGATGTTGATGCTCATACTTCACCAGCTACCAATTTAGGCACCAAGCAACATACTACACTATGTCCTTCTTCATTCTACGCCACCAATAATGATGCCTTAAGTACTGATACATCTTCGCGGCACTTGGATGAATTGAGTACCACGATCTGTGAGCCTCCCGAAGAATCAACTCACGCAAACCATCAACATTAGGCACACATAGCCTACCTTGCATCCTCAATGCACCATCATCCCCAATAGTGACCTCTGTAGCATCACTGTGCTGAACCGTGTTCTTCAGGATAAGCAGATGGGGGTCATCATATTGACGCTCCCTAATACTATCATAAAGAGAAGACCGAAAGGTCTACACAATCCAATACTCGACTAGGCTCAGAAATATCCAATCTCACAAACTGACTTGCTAAGGCCTGAACATCCAACACCATGGGACTCTCTGCTGCAGGTAGATAAGCCAAACTCTCTGCTCGGCGAATCAAAGCATCGGCCACCACATTGTCCTTCCCCTTTGTGGTACAAAATAGTGATATCATAATCCTTAAGCAGCTCTAACCACCTCCTCTAACACAAATTAAGATCCTTCTGCTTGAACAAATGCTACAAACTCTGGTGGTCAGTATAGATCTCACAAGGGACACCGTACAAATAGTACCTCCAAATCTTCAAGGCATGAACAATAGCAGCTAACTCAAGGTCGTGGACAAGATAGTTCTTTTCATGCACCTTCAGCTGTCTGGACGCGTAGGCAATCACCCTACGATCCGGCATCAACACCGTGCTGAGGCCAACTCGCGACGCATCACAATAGACTGTACAAGACCCCGGACCTATAGGCAATATCAATATTGGGGATGTAGTCAAAGCTGTCTTGAGCTTTTGAAAGCTCTCCTCACACTCTTCCATCCACCGGAACGGGGCACCCTTCTGGGTCAGCCTAATCATAGGTGCTGCAATAGATGAGAATCCTTCAACAAATAGATGGTAATAACCTACCAAACCAAGAAAACTCCAGATCTCTGTAACTGAGGATGGTCTGAGCCAGCTCTACACTGCTTCCACATTCTCCGGATCCACCTTGATCCTTTCACTAGATACCACATGACCCACGAATGCCACGGAATCCAACCAGAACTTACATTTTGAGAACTTTGCATATAATTTCTTTTCTCTCAATGTCTGAAGCACTATCCTCAGGTGCTGCTCATTATCTTCCCGACTCCGAGAGTACACCAGAATGTCATCAATAAAGACAATGACAAACAAGTCAATATATGGCCGGAATACATTGTGCATCAAATGCATAAATGCTACTGGAGCGTTGGTCAACTCAAATGACATAACAAGAAACTCATAATGACCATACCGAGTCCTGAAAGCAGTCTTCGGGATATCTGGCTCCCGAATCTTCAACTGATGATAACCTGAACGCAAGTCAATCTTCGAAAACACGTGACCACCCTGTAACTGATCAAATAGGTCATCAATATGAGGCAAAAGATATCGGTTCTTCACCGTAACTTTGTTCAACTAGCGATAATTAATGCACATACGTATAGAACCATCCTTTTTCTTCACAAACAAGACAGCAGCACCCCAGGGTGATACGCTAGGCTAATAAAGCCCTTATCAAGCAATTACTGTAACTGTTCCTTAAACTCCCTCAACTCATGAGGAGCCGTATGATAAGGAGGAATAGAGATGGGCTGAGTGTCCGATAACAAATCAATGCCAAAATCAATATCCCTATCAGGCGGCATGCTCGGAAGATCAGCTGGAAATACATCAGGGAATTCCCGTACTACTGGGACTGAATCAACTGTAGGGGTATCAATACTTACATATCTCACATAAGCTAGATACGTGTGACACCCCTTCTCAACCATTCACTGAGCTTTAAGGAATGAAATAACTCTACTAGGAGTGTAATCTAAACTACCCCTCCACTCTAATCGCGGTAAACCTGGCATAGACAGCGTCATGGTCTTGGCATGACATTCAAGAATAGCATAATGGGGTGACAACCAGTCCATGCCCAAAAAAACATCAAAATCTACCATGCTGAGCAATAATAAATCAGCTCTGGTCTCAAAACCACTAAGAGCAATCAAACACGACTGATAAACGCAGTCCACAACAAGAATATCTCCCACATGAGTGGAAACATAAACAGGGGAA
Source organism: Nicotiana attenuata (assembly GCF_001879085.1). Lineage (NCBI taxonomy): Eukaryota > Viridiplantae > Streptophyta > Magnoliopsida > Solanales > Solanaceae > Nicotiana > Nicotiana attenuata. The sequence continues at coordinate 550,377 of NW_017670383.1, read as the reverse complement.
CTCAAAGAATCCTGAGATATGCCCAACTACGGGGCAAAATAAGAGGACACATAGGAATAAGTGGAGCCTGGATCGAATAGAACTGATGCATCTCTATGACAGACCGCAATAATCCTGTAATGACAAAATCGAAAGCAACAGCTTTTGTACGGGCAGGAAGGGCATAGTATCTGCCCTGGCCTCCCCCTATAGGGAGACCTCTACCTCCCCGACGTCCACCTCTAGGTGGCTGAGCAGGTGGGGTGGCAGGTGGTGTTGTGATAATATCCTGGGAACCTTGTGGAGCACGTTGTGGCTGAGAAGTCTGTGGAGGTGCACCCCTCCTAAGCCTGGGACAATCCCTGACCATATGGCGTGTGTCACCACACTCAAAACCAGCTCTAGGGTCGTGGCGGCTGTTACTGGCTCGGGCCAGATCTGCTGGGCTGACCACTAAAAGCACTCCGTGCGGGAGGCGCACTAGATACTGGAGGTGCATAATAGGGCTCCTAAGGTCTAGGAGGAGCTGGAATACCACTAGCTGCTGAAAGAGCTGAATGAACGAGGCAACTCACATAACCACTACCATGACGAGCTGCAGCTGGGGCACGGGCACCAGAATAATGGCTCGACTCTCGAGACTTCTTAGCCTCTCTCTCCTCCCCATCCCGAGCAAGCATGCCCTCCACTCTCCTTGCAATACTCATCACCTACTAATAGGTGATGTCCATATCTAACTCCCGGGCCATGCTAGACCTGATGTTGGGAATGAGCCCCTTAATAATCTAGCAAACTCTCTCTTGAACTGTAGAAACAAAGGCCGGTGCATGTCTAGCCAAGTCACTGAAACGGACAACATACTCCAAAACAATCATAATACCCAGGCCCAAATGCTCAAACTACGTGCGCCATGCGTCCCTAAGGCTCTGAGGGACATACTCCCTCAAACACATATCCGGGAACTGGGTCCAAGTAAGGGAAGCTGCCTCAGTCGGACTGTCCAACTCAAAAGTATGCCACCACTGATAGGCTTCCCCTCGAAGCTGGAAGGAAATGAAAGAAACCCCACTCGACTCTGCTATACCCATAGTCCGGACGATACAGTGGAACTCGTCCAGAAATCCCTGAGCATCCTCAGATGCTAGACCACCGAACGTTGGAGGGTCGTACTTCTTGTTCCTCTCAAGCCTCCGCTGCTTCTCCTCTGAAATTGTTGCCCTACCCTCGGGCTGGGCTGGGGCAATAGGCGGTACCGGTATAACCTCTGCGATCTGATCAACTTGAACCCGCTGCTCTGGGTGCGGGTGGCGGGAGTCTGTGCTCCTCCCCCCGCCTGAGATGTGGCTGTAGCAAGGGGAATCAACCCTATCTGAGCTAGAGTGTTGTACATGCTCATGAACTATGCAAGGGTCTCCTGGAGAGCTGGAGTAGTAGTAGTAGTAGTAGGCGTATCAGGCGCCTGGGCTCTGGCTGAAGCTACTGGTGGCTCCTCTGTAGCAGCTCGCGCAGGTGCTCTGCCGCACCACGTGCGCGTCCTCAGCTTCTACCCCGGCCCTGGCCTCTAGCGACTCTAGTAGGGGGCACGGGTGCCTGGTCATCTCCGGTAGCACGTCTCCTCACCATCTGTGAGAGAATAAAAGATAGAAGTTTAGAATTTCGGAATCAATAATCTCGCACGAAGGAATCAAATGAAGTGGAATTTTCCTAACAGTTCCATAGCCTCCCGAAGATAAGTACAGACGTCTCTGTAACGATCCGCGAGACTCTAATAGACCGGCTTGTGACACACGACTCCTATTACCTTAGATCTCTGATACCAACTTGTCACGACCCAAGTTCTCCCTTCGTGAACCATCGTGACGGCACCTAGTCTCTATGACTAGGTAAGCCTAACATTTTTGCGGAAATGAAACGAAAAAATGAAAACTAACAATTTAACAGATAAATTTAATAAAGAAATTTAGATGCCGCTCGGCATATACAATAAGCACTCTAGAACTGAACATAAATTCTCCTAAAACACGGAATATCATGAGTCACAAGCTTACAGAAGTAAATAGCGTTACCAAACTCTAGAAACTATCAACGAAGGAAAATACAAGAAATTCTTTAACCTAAGGAAGAGTAGAGAGGGACTGTTAGGTCTGCGGACGCGGCAGATATACCTCGAAGTCTCTAAAATCACCTCGCCTCACTGGAACTATGACTGAGAAGAGGTGCATGGATCTGCACACGAAACACATGAGCAGGAAAGGGCATGAGTACACCACAACAGTACCCAGTAAGTACTAAGCCTAACCTCGGTCGAGTAGTGACGAGATCAGGTCAGGGGCCTACTGGTATATATGTATAGTAAGATAATACAGTTTGAAATATCACAGTAAAGATAAATATAAACAGTTAGCGAGAATGAAATCACAGAAAAACAACAACTCAGTACACAAAGATAGCAACAGGGGATCTCGCGGGATACCGTCCCGTAGTCCCAAACATAAATGTACTGGGGATATCCCAGGATACCGTCCTGTAGTCCCAAATGTAAATGTGCACAGGGATCTCCCGGAATACCGTTCCGTAGTCCCAAAGTAAATATCCAATACAGGGGGATCCCCAGGATACCGTCTCGTAGTCCCAAACATAAACTTGCAGGGGGATCTCCCGAAATACCGTTCCGTAGTCCCAAAGTAAATATACAACTCAACCAACATGAACATTAGTTTCAATAGGGAATTCTACAGATTAGATTACGTTCATATCAAAGAAGACAGAAAGTTTTGCACTAAACATGATGCATAGAGTTCAGGTAGGTAGTTAAGGGAGTTAAGACAATTAAGGCACATAGGCATGCTTTCCTAAGCTAGACAGGATAGTTACATATACTAGTATTGCTCAATTAAAGGAAAAATAGATATTTGCTTAATGAAAACAAGATTTTCAACAATTAGCACAAGTACGCACTCGTCACCTCACGTACAAGACATTTCAATTATCAACAATACCAAATCCTAAGGGGAGTTCCCCCACACAAGGTTAGGCAAGCCACTTACCTCGAACCAGCTCAAAATCAACTCGAAACCACGCTCTTGCCACGAGTACTCGACTCAAAATGGCCCAAATCTATTCAATTCAATTGCATAATGTAAATATAACTTCAAGTAACTGATTCCACTAATTAATTCTAAGCTAATACACAAAATTAGGAAAAATGACCGAAACGCCCCCGGGCCCACATCTCGGAATCGGGTAAAATTTACAAATTCGGAATCCTCACACTCTCATGAGTTCATTCATACAAAAAGTACCAAAATCGGACCCCAAATGGTCCCTCAAATCACCACTCAAATCTCTCCAATCAACCTAGTCCTAACCCCCAATTTACCACTGATTCCTCCCTTAAATTTCATGCTAACAACGATAAAAATCACCATAATAATGAGCTTAAGGACCAAATACTTTACCTTAATGAATCCCTCTGAAAATCTCCCTTGAAAATGCTCCTAAAGCTTCTTCCCGTTTGAAAAGAGATGAAAAATAACTCAAATTCGCGAAGGCATCTATTTATATGTTCTGCTCGGCGATATCGCATCTGGGACGGTATCCCAAGAGATCCCCCCCTGCATGTTTACTTTGGGACTACGGATTTGTATTTCGGTAGATCCCACCGCACATTTATATTGGAACTACGGGACTGCACCCGAAAGATTCCCCCAGTACTGGGTATTTACATTTGGGACTACGGATCGGGATCCCGGGAGATCTACTGGATATTTATATTTGGGACTACAGGACGGTATCCTTGGAGATCCCCGGTTGTTATCTCTATGTTGAGCTATATTCTTTCTGTGATTACTTCCGTCTTTGTTATAGTTGTTGTTATTCTTACTATCTTGTGTTACTTCATACTGTTAGCATTTAATTATATTGTCGTATCCTATACTATTTTAACTCGTTTTTCAGCTATAATCAGTAGGGCCCTGACCTTCCTCGTCACTACTTGACCAAGGTTAGGCTTGGCACTTACTGAGTAACGTTGTGGTGTACTCATGCCCTTTTTGCTCATGTTTTTCATGCGCAGATCCAGGTACTTCGACTCAGCCCTACTACCCTTGAGGCGAGGTGATCCTCCAGAGACATCGAGGTATATCTGCCGCGTCCGCAGACCGAGGAGTCCCTTTCCATTCTCTCTCATAGTATTAGCCCTTCTATAATTACTTTTGTTTAGACACTCTGGAGTTAGAACACTGTAGTTATTCCACAGCTTATGATTTCATGAGATTCCATATTTAAGGAAATGTAGTTTCAGTGTGAGAGTTTGTCTTGTAAATGCCGAGCGGCATCTTAAATGTTTCATTATGTTATTCCGCAGTTTTTGGCTAGTTTTATTCTGTTGTTTCTTTTCCGCAATTTGTTAGACTTACCTAGTCGTAGAGACTAGGTGCCGTCCTGGTAGTTCACGGAGGGCGAACTGGGGTCATGACAGGGTTGCACACCGCAATGAGCCTTATGGCTATATATATGGATCGGGTTGCACTCCGCAACAAGCCTTATATATATATATATATATATATATATATATATATATATATGTGTGTGTGTGTGTGTGTGTGTGTGTGTGTGTGTGTGTGTGTGTGTGTGGCGAGCGAGGCCTGCGAGGGGCAGTTTGAGTGCTTTGAGAGAGTGAGTACTTGGGATTACAGTGTGTTGCATCACATACGGTATTCATTTGGCATGTAGATATAGAGATGTCATATTCTTGTTCAGTCACACTTGGCCTATTTTACTTGTGCTGAACTTAACTGCTGAACCTGGAAGCATGTCTGCTTTTCTGTTTTTGCTAAATTTGGTATTTTTATTGTATTGTTTGAGCTCGTCACTGCTTTCAGACCATAGGTTAGTCTTGTTACTTATTGAGTTGGTTGTACTCACGCTACACCCTGCACTTCGTGTGTAGATCCAGGTGTTCCCGGGTATGGCGGTTGCTGATTCCTAACGATTTATCAGTTTGGAGATTATCGAGGTAGCTACCTTGGCGTCCGCATGCCTTGATTCTCCTCTTTATCTTGTAGTCTTGTTTATACTATTCTACATTCCTAGGCAGTGTTTCCTTTGGTCAGACTCTACTAATATGTAGATGCTCATGTACTCCGTGACACCCAGATCTTATGGGGGAATTTTGTATTGAGTTTCGATGTTCATATCCAGTCTTTCGATATTCATAATTATTTACACTTATTTCCGCATATTTGGGCTATGAAAATGTTGTTATATGTCAAATGTTGGCTTGCCTAGTACCATAATAGGGGCGATCATGACAAGGCGAGTTTGGGTCTTGACCCAAATTGTTCAATTTTGGTAGTCTAACTGTATTTCTCTCTAAAGTGGCTTTATTCTACTTTGACTGCCAACAATATATAATCATTCTTCTTCATTGATATTGGAGGTCTTCCCCAGTGATGAACCTTTTTATAGATGGATGGTGGGAGCAACAAGTATGAATAATAACCTGTACAAGTATGAATATAAAACTAACATGGAACAATATCAATATATAGCTAAGCATGGTAGAATAATAATATAGTACTTGCAATAAAAACTAGAAGCAACAATTTGCAACAAGTAGCAAACATGTAATAACGCCGTAAAATAAGTAGAATACAGTTAAAGTCCAATGAAACCAAGCAAGGAAAAACAAGTAGCAACCCAATAAACAACCGCTTTCACACAAGGTTTATACAAGAATTACCCCGGGATACCACGCCTCATAATCATAAATCACGGGTCCAAAATCACGAACCCTAATCACTTCGCATTTTGTGCCCACATTACCAATCACAGCCGCATAGACAACTCACGTGCTACGTGGATAACTCACGTGCCAATACCATTAATACATCATGTTTGCATGGACAACTCATGTGCTAATAATAATGATGTCTCATATCCGCACGGATAACTCATGCCCCAGCAGTATAACTCACACACAGAAGGCGGGTATATAAGATTACACGTAAATGATAAATAAACATCAATGTCCATACTTCTAGACCAATATAAGTGACAAGTTACGGTGTATGCTTGTGGAAGTGTACTATCACAACTCAATTCAACAAGTAAGATCAGAGATACTGAATAGCAATTGGAAACAACAAAACAAAATTTGTAATATGCATGACACATACAAGATGGTCACACAACCACACTATTATCATTAGTAACATTGCCACCAGGCCATCACAAATCATCCCCGATATATCTCACCTTATCTCGCTGCATGTGCAACAGTGAAGTAAATGCCCGCCTTGTCTCACCACACACGCATAATAATTATCCCACCTTATCTCGCTTCATGTGCAAACCCAACATATATAACCTACCTTGTGTAACGACTCGACCGGCCGTTTTGAGTATTAGCGATCCATTCAGTGATTCGGGGTCTTGAATGACTTCATATTGTGTATTATGGCTTGCGTGCATGGTCGGAATTGATTTTCGGATGTTTCCAGATAAAATTGAATGAGTGGTTCTCACGTTAGAAGCTTAAGTTAAGAATGTTGATCGAGGTTTGACTTTTGAGAAAATGACTCCGGAATGGTGTATTGTTGGCTCCTATAGATTTGTATCTTAATTTTGGATGTTGGGTTTAGCCGGAATCGAATTCGGAGGTCTGTAGGTTCAATGGTGTTGTTTTTTCGAAAGTTGGCAATTTAAAGGCTTAAATTTTTGATAAGTTTGACCATAGGTTGACTTCATAGCTATCTTGTTTGGATATCTATTTTGGGATTAGGAATAGGTCCTTTTTGTCATTTCGAACTTGTCAGCAAAGTTTGGAGTTATTCCGAGTTGATTTGATAGGAATCAGACGTGCGGTTGTGTTTTTAGAAATTCTTGAGTTTCATGTTGATTTCATGTGTTTTGGAGGTCCGATTCATGGTTTCAGATATTATTTTGATGATTTGATGATGCAAATGAGTTCATGATATGCTTTTAGATCTGTGTTGATAATTGGTTTGGAGCCCCAAGGGCTTAGGTGAGTTTCGGACGTGTTTCGGCGAGTTCATAGAAGGTTCAGATTTTTGTTAGTGCTCTGATCTCGCATTTGCGACTATCTCATTTGCGGGATTCCTCTTTGCATTTGCGAAGTGCACTGTGGCTTGAAGATTTCGCATTTGCGTTACTATCCTAGGCTGGGCATTGGTCGCATTTGCGATCATTTGGATCGCTTTAATGATAGTCCACAATTTGCATTTGCGAACAAGTCGTCGCATTTGCAATGACAGCAGGGACGGGAGGGGTTTATGTTTTGCGATAATATCCTCACATTTGCGGGTTATGCATTTGCGACACCTGCGAGTGGACATAAAAGCTGAGGACAGGATTTTGGTCTCATTTTCTTGTTTTGGAACCCTAGACTAGGTAGAAGGCAATTTTTGAAAGGGATTTCCACCTATAATCTTTGGGTAAGTAATTTTGATCGATTTCAACTATTTTACATGATTATATGTGAGATTTAACATCAAATTATGAAAATCAAAGTGAAATTTTGAGAAACTTTGTCTATGTTTTGAAAAATAAGAATTTGAGTTTTGAGAGTCGAATTGGACTCGAATTTTGAAACAAAATACATACATAGAATCATAGGGTTATGGGTAGTCAATATCTACCATTGGACCCAGGTTTTGACTGGACGAGCCCGGCATTGACTTTGTTGACTTTTGAGAAACTTTGCAAAGATCATAGCTTTATTTATTAGAATTGATTTCTCTTGCATTATTTGACGTTATTGAATCAATTTTGGTTAGATTTGAGCCGAACAAAGGAGAATTATAAAGGAAAAGCTATTTTAGAGTATTGATTGAGGGCTTTTGTGTTTAGTAACTTGCCTAACATTGTGTAGGGGAACTACCCCGTAGGGATTGGTTGGTTTTCAATATTTGACCTGCATGAAAGACGTGTACCCGAGGTGATGAGTGTGTACATGGCTTATATATAAAAATTTGACCATTTTAGACTCTTAGTTTTCTTATGCACATTAAAATGAAGTTACTTTAACATGTTATGTCCTCCATTGCTAAATTTACCCTTACATTCTTTAATTAAAGTTGATTTTTCATGTTATACCCTTTTTATTGAAAAATATACTTTTATGTACTTTAATTGAAGTTGTAGCCTCTTTATTGTCATTTTATATCTTCCATTGTTGACTTATCCTTATTTGATGTCATTGTTACATGTCAACTCTTCCATTAATGATTTATGCTTAATTGAAGTCATTGTTACATGTTATCTCTTCCATTGTGATTTATCCTTACTTGAAATCATTGTTACATGTTATCTCTCTTATTGTTGAGTTATTCTTATTTGATATCATTGTTACATGTTATCTCTTTAGTTATTGACTTATTCTTATTTGGTATCGTTGTTACACATTATCTCTCTAGTTGTGGAGTTATTCTTATTTGAAGCCATTATTACTTGTTATGTCTTTTATTGCGAGCTTGCTCTTCCATTTGATTATGTTTCAGTAATTCTGGTATTGATTTACTTGTCGTACTCTCATGTTATTGTTATTGTTGTTGTTGTACTCAGTGTTGTTGAGCTTAGGGCTATGTGTGGTTTTGGTATTGGAATTATTTTTAAGGAAATGTTGTGGCATATGGGCACATGCGGCACGAGTTGTTATATTATGTTGTTATGTTTTTTGGCACACGTGGTATTGTTAAGAGGATTTTTGGGATGTTTGCGCATGAGTTGTCTGTGTTATCGTTATTATTAATATTTGCACATGCGGCGTGACAAGGTGGGTTATATATGTGGGTTTGCGTATGTGGCAAGACAAGGTGGGAATATTATTATGTGTGTATGGCGAGACAAGGCGGGGTTTTACTTTATTATTGTGCATGCCACGAGACAAGGGGGCTATGCCGTGGATGATTTATTATGAATTGTTAGTCCTAGGGGAATTGTTATTGATGATATTTGTGTAGTGGTGTGCCTACTTGTGTGATTCATGCATAGTATGGTTTGTTGTGTTGTTTCCCATGTGCTATTCATTGCCTATGCCGCAACCCCAAAACCAACCCGGTCGTGATGGCGCGTATCATAGAACTAGGCCAGCCGACACATTCCCAAAATAATTCGACGTCTCCTTAAAAATTTAGATAATAATCTTTTCATACTGAAATTTCCATAAAAGAGATAAAATTCAATACCAAAATGTGGAAATAAAAGCCCGACCTCGGGTGGCACTAAGTCATGAGCAAATACTAGAACTGTTCCGAAACATAACCAGAATAAAATAGTTTGGAAATCAACTACTAATAACTATGGGGTGATAGGAGGGAGAAGAACAAGGCTGCGATCGCCATGCAGCTACCTTGCCAACTCCAAATATCTGTGGCGGATGAAGATCAACGCTCGCTAGCACGTCCAGCAACCCTGGATCTGCACACAAGGTGCATGGAGTAATGTGAGTACGCTGTCACAACTCCTTTTTTTACACCCGAGAGGGGGTATAACGGAGTTTTTCCAATTAAAGTGCATTATTCGATATGGGATTATTTTATTTATCAGATTCGCCACTTGGAATAGTTTATTTGGTATCCCAAGTCACCGGTTTATTTTTTAAAATCCAAATCGAGGAGAATCGACTTTATTTAAAAGTCTGCGAAAGCAGAAATTCCAAGTAAGGAATTCTGTTAACCCGGGAGAAGGTGTTAGGCATTCCCGGGTTCCGTCGTTCTAGCACGGTCGCTTTAACTGTTAATATTGGCCTATTATCTTATTAATTATGCATTTTAAACCTATGTGCATTTTTTATGACTTTCTAACCGCTTTTACTGTTTTTAGGAAAATTCAACGCTATTGAAAACATATCTTAAACCACGCTACATGAAATGCTCCCGCGGTTCGCGACACGTTTTATTTAACATTGATGGAAATTGAAGTCGGGTCACATGAAATGTGCACCCGGATTTTAGCAATTACAAATCACAACTACGTCACGGGAACCGTACCCGTAGCCATGATCATTTAATGTAACGCGCCTAAAGCAAACTACGAAGATTCCTTATTAATATCTAACTTACAATACTTGTGACGGCCATGGATGATCTAATTGTGGATGGCACACCTTAATTTTATTTTTAACAAGGGTTGCATTTCAGCTAAGCAAGACTAGGGATACTTGTATCTAAATCCTAATTTGAAGTTCAAACTAAGAATATTTCAACTTAAAGCGTGAGAGGGCTAGGCTTTTAAATCCCTTTTGAGAAGGAGTTTGGGCCAGCGATGGCCCATTGATTATTTACTTAAGAGAAATCAGCAACCTTAAAGTTGTATATGGGCTGGAATCGGTCCCGGAAAGAAAGGACTCCAAGGCATATTTGCTGAGTCCAAATGGAACAGCCCATATTGGGCTTATATGTAGGCGGGCCCAGTTGCTACACATTTTTCTAGCTGGGCCTTTCTACCTCTGCAATTAACCAAATTTTCCTATTTGCGATAATTAATACTCAATTGCTGCTAATTAAAAAAAATTCAGTATTCAAGGATCCAAACAACGATGCTAATTGAACGCAAAACTAGCAAGACATACTGACATGTTTTTATTCTATAATCTTCAAGGAAAAACTTTACATTTAAGCATCACTCTACTGGGTTTAACGCCCAGGCCCATTTGCCCAGACCCAGACCTGCTCAAGCGATTCCCCACGTTGGGCCTTGTTGCAAATCTGGCCCAACTCATGCTACATTCAAACAGTTTTGCAAATAAATAGGCTATACTTAATACAAAGAGATCTCATGCTATGAACCTAAATATTAAAATTAGTACATTCCAACAATCCTTCACTAATGAATGTCTTTGAATTACAGAAGGAAGATTTTTAACTTAACAATCCATCATTCTAACAGTCCATTATAACTAACATCTAAAAGAAAGGAAAAGAAAAATTTTAAAGTAAATAAAAGGAAAATTTCTTCTAGCTTCAGGTTCCTGCCATCAAATCCTTCAAACCAAGGTACAAGCTTGCAAGAAATCAGCTACAGAGCTGTTTCTCACAAGTTAACATTTCAAACTCCAACCCTGAGGTTTCTTACTGCCAAACCAGCTTTTGTTTTCACTTAGAATTTCATGGATCTGACCATGTTAAAGGTTAGACCCACAAAATGTCTTCAGACACATGGACCTACTGTATCATCAAACCAAACTCAAGTAAACTATGCAAAAATGAATGAGAAAAGCAGTGTGATTCGTAGGTCTGACCATGTTAAAGGTCAGGCTCACAAACCAAATAAAGGCTTCAAACCCAAAGGCATGCTATGCTGCCTAACATACTCAAACAAATGCAAGAATGAACAAAGAAGGGGGGGGGGGGGGGTAGTGTAATCCGATGGATCTGACCATATTAGAGGTTAAATTCATGAACAACAAG